>NC_058132.1:7735830-7757114 GCF_016433145.1 Gracilinanus agilis
CGACTGGGGGGGGGGCCGAGAGAGAAGGATGGGGTGGAGGGGGAGGGGGGGCAGCCCTTCTGGGGAGGGGAATTCCCAGATGATGCAAGGAGCACTCAGAGCCTCAGAGGTTTGCTGAGTTGGGGCTAAATGGTCTCCTCCACGTGTGTGGGGGGCCCCCGAGGCCACTTGTCCTGCTCCGGCCGCCGCAGCGGCTCTCTCGGAGAAGTTAACGAGGGCTTGGGGCGATTGTGGCCAGCCTGAGATGGTCCCGAGAGAGCCTGAGGAAGCGGCCACAGGCCGGGCCAGGGAGGCTGCTCGGGGGGCTCCGGGAGCTCCCCAGCTCTGCCCCATCCGGGATGGGCCGTACTGGGGGGCCCCGCAGGATCCGGTTGTGTAGAAGAGGTGCGGCGGGCCCCAGGCCGGCCGGCCCTTGACCCCCCGCTCTTGTCTTTCCCCAGCGCCTGCCACTCCAGGCTGCGCCCTTCCCCCAGAGGAGGCTGGAATGGCTGCCGGACTGCTGCTGCCCCGGGCCCAGGTACGTTGGAGGCTCCCAGACCCCCCCCCACACCACCCCCCCGGCTTCTCCGTCCTTCTTGGACCCAGATTCCAGGCGGCGCTTCCCTCAGAGGATCTGCCGGCTGATGTCCACCCCCCTCGCTCCCCCCATGGCCATTGTCAAGTCTCGGGCCCTGCCATCCCTCCTCATCCTGCTCGCCGAGTCTGTGGCCCCGTGTCTGGCCCCCCTCCCTTTGGGGAGCCCCCTCAGGATTCCTCCCATTTCTGTGCTGTGTGGGGCCTGAGGAGGGGCTCAGGCAGCAGCGGCTTCTAGTCAGACACGCGAGAAACTAGCCAGAAGGGTGCTGGCTCAGAAGGGAAATAGGCCATTTGATAAGTAGTGAGCTCCCTGTCCCTTAGAGGTATGCAGATAGAGCCCTCTCGCACCCTCGTCGTCTCTCTGACTTCGTGTCTCAGCCAGCGGTTACCAGGCCTCTCCTCTACGATCCTGCTGAGGCTCCGCGTCCTTCCCTGCGCCTGTGCGTAGATAGATCTCGTCTCCAGAAGACCCTGGAGGACCCGGGTTCGAATCCTACCTCGGACCCCGTGATCTGGGGAGCCTCTGACCCTGGAAGTTAGGGGATGCCCCCTGGCTGAGCCTGCAGAGGTGGGAGACGGGCCCTGCTGGAATGGCCAGCCTTCGGTGGCAGACAGCATAGGCCGAGATGGACGTGTGGATCCAGGGCCGGCCTGGGCACCCCCAGAAGGCAGCCTCGTGGGCGATCTCGCAATAAGAGGTGATAGTGGCGAGGGAGAGGATGGACGTGAGGCAGAGCCAGCACAAAGGCCCAGAGATGGTAGATGAAGCATCATCTGCATACCTCTAAGGACAGGGAGCTCATTACCTATCAAAGTGGCCTATTTCCCTTCTGAGCCGACTCCCTTCTGGCTAGTTTCTCGCATCCCTGACTAGAACCCGCTGCTGCCTGAGCCCCTCATCCGGCCCCACACAGCACAGGTCAGCCTGTGGGTCAGCAGAGAAACAGGAAGGGCCCGACTGGGCACAGGGAGCCGCGAGAGCCCACGGGGTGGCTGTGGGGTGGCTGCAGGGCCGGGGCAGAGGGAGCTCCTGTTAGGGGCACGTCTGGGAATGGGCACGCGGAGCAGACCATCGTTGGCCCCGTGGGAGCGCCTCCTGTGTGCCCCGCACTGTGCCCGCCACTGGGGACTCCCAGAGGCAAAAAGCACCTCTGAGAACACATGCAGCTGGAGCGAGCTAGAAGCCGGGACGGGGAGACCGAGGGAGGGAGTGGCCAGGAGACCCTGGAGCAGTCAGTGGAACAGGAGCGAGAGCAGGAAGTATTCAGGAGGAGCCCTCGGCGGGGTCAGGGGTCACAGGGAGGTACCCAAGGGGGAGGCTTTGAGGAGAGGCCATGGGGCTGCTCCCCGAGAACACAGCGACGGCTGAGGAGGGGGAGGCACCATCGGCCTCAGGACCTCAGCTGGGAGGGGAAGCAAAGATCCCGGATGATGGACATCCTGGGGAGGCTCAGCGATCGCGGAGCCTTGGGCACGTCCATAGGCAGCAGGGAAGGCCCAGGAGGGGGTGAGGGCCGCGGTCGGGATGGTCTGCCAGAGGAGGCAGGAGGAACGGGCCAGAGGCTCGTGTTGGGGACTTGCTGCCTCTTCATCCAAGACAAGAGGAGCAACCATGGGACGTGAGCAGAGAAGACTCGGCGAATGGCCGCCCAGCGGGGCTGCGGAGCACGGAAGACTTGAGGAGCCTCCGCCGGGCCTGGTGGGCCAAAGATGAGGGAAGGGCCAAAGGACTGCTGCGAGGGCCCAGCTAGGATGCACGGCCTCCAGGTGGAGGAATCCAGGCCGGGGCTTTGCAGGAGGAGGTCGGCTCTGTGGGGCAGGCCAGCGTCTGCCCATTTCGAGGTGTGAAAGCTGACTGCGGCCCCAGCCCTTCAGTACGGTGTCCCGCAGAGAGAGAGCGCAGGGCTGAGCTGGTCCGCCAAGCTCGAGGTTGGGCAGGGAGGTGAGGGCCTCCGGGGGAGGGATGGAGGTGGCCGCGGACACTAGAAAACGGCTCTGAATGCACGGGGAGCTCATCCCCTGGGCTCCCAGAGGAGGCAGGCTTGCCGGTGCTGCCTCGGGGCTGGACGAAGATGGGAAAAGGGGATGAAAGGCAGAAGCTCCGGGAGGATTGCCAGGAAGCACAGGCGGAAATGCCGACCAGGAGAGGGATGCTCGGCCCGAGTCGGGGCACAGCAAGGTGGCCCCCCGTGCCAGCGTGTGCAGAAGGAGCGGGTGGCTGGGACGGCCCCCCGGGCTACCATGAGCCCCGCACCAGGAGGGGCTGCAGGAGCAGATGAGGAAAATGTCTCTAAGAGGCTTCAGGGAATGGCCGGAGGGCAGGCTGTGCCGGGGCCTCTGGGGCGCCAGCATGAGGCGGCTCCACTGGGGAATGCCAGAAAGAACCCAGCGAGGCTCCAGCGAAGCCCTCGGCCCAGTCCGCTCACCCTGGACCGGCGTTTGTTCGGTTGGGCCCAGGCGGGCGAGGGTGCGGCCAGGCTGCCCAGAGTGGTGCAGTGGCTCAGGGGGAGCCCCAGACAGCCTCCGTGGCCCTGGAGCGCTCGTGTCGGGCTGTGGCCGCACTCGCCACGTCGCGGATGGCCAGATCTGGAGGACGGACTCGGGACCCCGCAGGGTCTGGGTGGGCCGCATCCGAGGAGACCACGAATGGCGCTCGATGTGCCCTCCTGCCTCCCGATACCAAAGCTTGGCTGTCGTGGGTCCCGCCGCACCCACGAGGTCCCCTCCTGTCCCCCGGCCCAAGATGGCCGTGATCCTCTACGGGAAGAGGCAGCACCCCAGCCGGACGTGAGGACAGGAGGCCCGAGAGGCAGAGGGGAGCCGGAGTGGGTGGGGCCCTGAATGCCAGGGTCAGGAGTTTGTTTCCCCTGATGTTCTCTGAGTTTGGGGCAGAAAGTTAAAAAAATGATTTGGGCAGCCTGTCCTGGATGGCTTGGAGGAGAGGCTGGAGGGAGGGAGGCCTCTTCAGAGGCTGTGACAGCTCGGGATGCAGGCGGCCCACGGGCCGGGGTGCCAGCCCCCGCCTCCCCCGGCACACTCCGCGGGGCAGCCAGACTGGCCTTCTCACGCTTCTCCCACGCAGCCTCCGTCTCCGGTCTCCCACGGCCCTCCCCCAGCGGCAGGACGGAGTCCCTTTGGGCCTCACGGGTGCTCGGCCATCGCTGGGAGGGACCTAAGCCTCGCCGAGTGATGTGGGAGTGGAGGGAGGACAGAGGGGCCGGCCGGCCGGGGCAGGGCCTGGGCGAGCGGCTCGGTGCCCTGGGCCTCCGTTTGCCCGTCTGTGAGGGGGGGGCCGGGACCCTTTAGGGGACCCCTCACCCGCCCTGTGTTTCAGGAGTCGGTGACGTTCAGGGACGTGGCTGTGGACTTCACCCTGGAGGAGTGGGAACGCCTGGGCCCTGCGCAGAGGGACCTCTACAAGGAGGTGATGCTGGAGAACTACAGGAACCTGGTGTCGCTGGGTGAGGAAGCCCCCCGGGCCCAGAGCCCGGCCCTGACCCCGGCCCTGACCCTGGCCCCCCCCTTCCCCGGAGGCCCCCCGAGCCCTGCCAAACGCCCTCTTTCCCCAGGAGCCGAATTCCCAAGCGCCAAGCCGGAGCTCATCTCGCAGCTGGAGCAGAGCAGAGCGCCCTGGGTGGCGGCAGGAGGAGAGCCCGGCGGCCTCCGGCCAGGTGAGCAGAGCCGAGGCGGGGGCTGGACGGGAGCCTCGGCCTCTCCCCGGCGCTCAGCACGACGCCTGGCCCGAAGTGGCCGCTTCTAAATGTTGCCTGGCTGACTGATCGAGGACTGAAGAGGGGGGACAACCCGATGGTCAGTCGGTCAGTCGGCCAGCGTTTAAGGCAGTCCCTGCCCTCAAGGAGCTCCCTGTCTAACAGGGGAGACAATGAAGGGGGGCACCAGAATTCGGGGGGGGGGCCTTAGAGGAAGCCGGGAAGCTCAGTGGTCAGAGCTAAGGAGGCCAGCCAGAGGACTGCCCCGAGCCCAGAGAAATGGCGTGTTCTGGGATCAGCAGGTGGCGGCAGCTTCAGAGGGGCCCTGAATGCCAGCAGCATTTTGTCTTTGCTCTGGAGGCCGCCGGGAGCCGCTGGACGTTACCGAGTCGGGGTGACACGGTCAGAGCTGCCCTCTAGGGACGCCCCTTTGGGGGCCCAGCGGAGGGAAAGCCCGGAGGCAGGCGGGCCCGGCAGCCCTGCCGCAGGCCAGGCGTCGTGGGTGACGGGGTCTGGGCCGGAGCGATGACGCTCAGAGGAGAGAAGGGCCGAGTCTGAGAGACGGGTCTTGCGCCATCTTGGATATGGGAGAGGGAGAGGGGGAGGCCGGGATGGCTGCCCCTGGCTGCGGAGCCCGAGGCCCGGGAAGTTCTAGGGAAAGCGGCAGCGAGGGAGAACCGTGTCTGCCACACATCCAGCCTGAGAAGGCGTTGGAGGTCAGGAGGGAGGCCGGGGCAAGATGGGCCATCCGAGTAAGTGTGGACAGGAGCTGAGGAGTCTCGTCTGGAGGGAAGAGAGGAGGGCCTGGACCGGGCTGGGAGGGCGCCCTGGGAGGAGGAGGGGAGGCGGAGGAAGATCCTGCAGAGACTGAGATGGAACCTTCAGAGAGGCAGGAAGGGAGGCAGGAAGGGAGGGGACCCCACTTAGCAGGCCAGGAGAGACAGTGTAGACTGCCGAGGACTGGAGAGCGTTGAGGGTGGGAGCTGGCCGGAGGGGGAAGAAGGCAGGGAGAGGAGGCAGAGGAGTTTGGGGAGTTTGGCCACGAGGAGCAGAAGGGCCACATCAGCAAGGCTGGGCGTTTCTGAGGGATAGAGAAGAGGCGGGCGTGTGTGTAGGCAGAATGGAGTGAGCCAGGCAAGGAGAGGTTGAAAACAGGTGAGAAAGGGGTGGGTGGGTGGCTCCGGGCCTAGAGGGCCTACGGACAGGAGGTCCTGGGTTCCGATCTGACCTCAGACACTTCTTAGCTGTGCCCACTGGGCAAACCACCAGCCCCTACCCTTCTGCCTTTTTTCAACACTTACCTTTTGTCATGGAATAAATAGTATCGTTTCTAAGGCAGAAGAATGGCAAGGGCTAGACAACTGGGGTGAAGTGACTTGCCCAGGGTCACCCTGCTGAGAGGCGTCTGGCCAGATTGGAAGCCAGGACTTCCTGATTCTAGGCCTAGCTCTCTAGCCACTGAACTGCCTAGTTGCCCCTCCTATCTGATGCTAAAACAGAAGGTTTTGGTTTTGGTTTTTTCTGAGAGAGAAAGGCTTCCCCATTGGCTCTGTCCACGTGCTGGGCCTCCCTTTGTCCTTTACCTGAGCCCCCTCCTCAGCCAAAAGGGACCTCCTGTCGCCCCTCTCGCCGGGGCGCCCTTTGTCTTCCCTCTGAGACAGGACCCGGAAGGCCAGGACACGAGGCCCGTCTGTGGCCCTCCGCCTTCCCCTGCGTGGGGAATGGGAATCATTTCTTTTTCTCCACAGTTTCAGATGGGCACCGCGAGCCTCAGGCTCTGGCTTCCATGGCACGCTGGGAGGCGCCTGAACCGTCATCGCCTCGGGGAGAAAGGCCGGAAGGGCCCGGAGGAGGGGGCCCAGCGTGTTTCGGAGCGGGAGAAGCCTCAGAACGGGACCACCGGGACGTCGCCGCGACACCCCTTCTCAGCCCCCACCAAGGCTTTGAATGTAACAGATCTGGCAGACGTCCAGGCCCGAGAAGCCCGGCTGCAGCCCGCAGAGAGCCGGCCCAGGGTCAGGAGGGCCGAGAGAGCTCCTGGCCGAGGGCCAGCGCTGAGAAGAGGCCTTTCGGGTGTCCTGAGTGCGAGAGGACCTTCCTTTACCAGTCAGACCTCCTAATCCACCAGAGGAGCCACACGGGGGAGAAGCCCTACAAGTGCAGCGCCTGTGGGAAGGCCTTCAGCAACAGCTCCTACTTCATCCAGCACCACATCATCCACACCGGCGAGAAGCCCTACGCGTGCGCCATATGCGGGAAGACCTTCAGCCAGAGCTCGTCGCTCACGGAGCACCAGCGCATCCACACGGGCGAGAAGCCCTATTCCTGCAAGGAGTGTGGCAAGGCCTTCACGCAGAGCTCGTCACTCATCAAGCACCAGCGCTGCCACACGGGCGAGAAGCCCTTCAAGTGCAAGGAGTGCGGCAAGGCCTACACACAGGTGTCACACGTGGCGCGGCACCGCAAGATCCACACGGGGGAGCGACCACACAAGTGCAGCGAGTGTGGGAAGGCCTTTTTCCACACGGCGTCCCTCACCCAGCACCAGGCCATTCACACCGGAGAGAAGCCCTACAAGTGCAACGAGTGCGGGAAGACCTTCAGCCACAGCTCGTCCCTGACCCAGCACCAGCGCGTCCACACCGGCGAGAAGCCCTACGAGTGCAGCGACTGCGGCAAATCCTTCAGCCACAGCTCGTCCCTGACCCAGCACCAGCGCATCCACACCGGCGAGAAGCCCTACGGCTGCAACGAGTGCGGGAAGGCCTACACCCAGATCTCCCACCTCATGCGCCATCAGACCGTCCACGTGGGGGAAAAGCCCTACGTGTGCAACGAGTGCGGGAAGGCCTTCAGCCACACGTCCTCCTTTACCCAGCACCTGACGGTCCACACCGGAGAGAAGCCCTACAAGTGCGGCGAGTGTGGGAAGACCTTCAGCCAGAACTCATCCCTCACGCGACACTTGAGGATTCACACTGGAGAGAAGCCCTATGTGTGCAAGGAGTGTGGGAAGCGTTACACCCAGGTTTCCCACCTCATCCAGCACAAGAGAATTCACACTGGGGAGAAGCCGTACCGCTGCGGCGAGTGTGGGAAGGCCTTCAGCCGGAGCACACACCTCAACGAACACCAGAAGATCCATACCGGAGAGAAGCCCTACACGTGTCACACGTGTGGGAAGTCGTTTAGCCACAGCTCATCTCTTAATCAACATCAGAGGATTCATACCGGAGAGAAACCCTACGAATGTGATGACTGTGGGAAAACCTTCAGCCAGAGCATACACCTGATTCAGCATCAGAGGATTCACACTGGCGAGAAACCCTACGAATGTAACGAATGTGGAAAGGCCTACACCCAGATTTCCCACCTCCTTCAGCACCAGAAAATTCATGCTGGAGACCTCCTAGGAATGTAGCAATTGTGGGAAGGTCTTCAGTTGGCACGTACGCCAGACCAAGCACGAGAGAGAGAGACCCTAGCAGTGTTGGTTTGGAAGAGCATCTCCATAGAGTGAACCCTCATTGCCCAACATGCTGAAGGAAAATCTTACCAGACATTGGAGGCTACATCCTGGAGATAATCCAGTTTGGGGGAAAGCCCATTTCCGACCATTCACTTGGATAAATTCCCTCCCCACCAGATCGCCCATCTCTGGACCGCTTTGTTTCTAGGGATGCCGTAAGAGAAAATGGTTTCTGCCCCAACCCTCCCCCCAGCTCCATTCCCTCCATGCCGACCCATCTGCTGCCATACAGTTTCTTCAGATTGAGGGTGGGGAGGCTGCTCATCCGTGACAAATCCTTTTTCAGAACCACAGTAGAAAATTATTTCTTGAGCCCGCTACAGCGAGAGTATCATGAAAGACAAACCTTGAGAACACGAGTAGCCAGCCACAAGCGATCTCTCCAGGATCCAGTGTTTATGTCCACCACAGAGGGAGATCTGAGGGAGCAGATTTCACGTCCCCACCGGGATCTGAACAACACCCCTGCCCCAACGTGTGTGGCAGGGAGAGCCCTGCGCCTGCGTGTTCTCCCGTGGTCTTCATTCATGTTTCTGGTACTTGAATTTCACTTTGCTGTCTTGTGTACCTTCCTCTTCTCGTGTCTCCCTTTCTTAAAAAAATACTTTCCTTTTCCAGTGTAGTTATCATTATTATTCCACACTTCCATGGGTTGTTCCCATGCCTGTGTTATTCGTTGCGGCAAGTGCACCAAGTAAAATCCGTCATTTGCTGTGCCCTTGACAGCCAGTGGGCCTCCTCTGCATCTGGCATGCTGCCTCTAACTTGGTTTCCTCAGTGACACTCATCACATTCCTCTTCTCATTCAAATATGTCCTTGTTCCTCAGGCCAGTCTGGGGAATGCCAGAACCCAACTTCTTGCACAAGAAGTTTCCAGATAGCCAGCCATCCTCCCACCAGATTGTTGGCTCCCTGGCGTCAGCCATTTGTGGCCATGCCGAAAGGAAATACCCCAGCCCCACCCACCCCCCGCCGCCCCTAGAAGCCACGATCCTTTCCCCCACTTAAGGTCTTTAAGCAAGAAGTAGGAAGATCCTTTAGTCGGTTGCCAGATCAGGTAGAGGTTAGATTAGATGTCCTCTGAAGGCCTTTCAGCTGCGGGATTCTGGAGTCCATTCATGTTGGCCACTGAGGTCCTAGGTTGACCCTTACCTTCCAGCTCCATTTCTCCTTTTCTTTCATAGGTTTATGAAATTTTGCACCAGAAGAGACCTAAGGAGTCATCTATTCCACTCCTCTCATCTTACAGATGAGGAAACCAAGGCCAAGAGAAATGATTTGCCCAAGGTCATACACGCAGTCAAGGGCAAAGCCAGGATTCTAACCCAGGTCCCCCGATTCCAAACCCAGCACCCAACCTCTGAGCCATGTTCCTTCCGGCCATGTTTTCCAAAATATTTCTTCACGGCCACATGCCATGTAAGAAGCAAGCTTCCTTCTTGGCCATGTTGTCTCGTGCCCTTGGGACTGACGTATATTTAGGGATTCCCACTGGGTGGGTGGAGGGTGGAGGGTAGGGCCCCTTTCTCACTGGTGGAATTTGGCTTCAGTGTTCCCTACAATGTGGATTCTTCAGAGATGATATTTCTGGCCGCTTTGTGGCCAAAGCAAGCATTTAAGCTTCAGCTTCCATATTTGATCTTCCAGTAAATAGACTGAATTTCTTTAAGTATTAACTGATTTGATCTCTTTGCTGTCGAAGGGACTCAAGACTCTTCTCAAGCACCACAATTTGAAAGTGTCAATTTGGCAGTGCTCAGCCTTTCGTGTAGTCCAACGCTCCCAGCCGTACGTCGCTCCTGGAAAAACCCTCTCTCAGAGGCCATTGAATCCAATTCATTTCATTTTACAGGTGAGAAAACTGAGACCTAGAAGCAGGCGGCAAGTTGCCCAAGGTCCCTTAGCTCCTTACAGGTAATCTAGCTCAAAGCCTCCTCATGTTACAGAGATGAAAGCAGAGCTCAAAAAAGGACGGGAACGATGGCCATCCAGTGAGTCTTCAAGTCCTATGACCCTCTGACCTCAGGTCTTCTGGCACCTCAGAGCCTTGTACCTTGCTTGTACCTTCATACTTTCCTTTGTTTCAGGCCTTGCCCTCCCTTCTTAGCCCCTTGAAGACTCTTCTGCCGATAGAATGTCTGAGCCGTAAAGGAACTGACTGGCAATTTAGTCCAACTCCACCCCATCCCTGGGCACTGCCACCGCCACCCTTTGTAGTTGGGGAAACTGAAGTCCAGAGAAGAAAAAGAGACAAGCCCAGGGTTACATGGCGATTTAAAAGATGTTCTAGAAATGAACTCACAAAATTTCAGAGTTGGAAAGGACCCCGGGAGATTTAGACCAGCGAACAGGAATCTCTGACCTGTGGCCAAATAGACTGTCCTTAAAGACTTCCAATGAAGGGGAGGGTCTAATCCTTACGTGTACCCCTTTACAATTCCTCCCATCATTCCTGGTTCTTAGCTCAGTGGCCAAGCCAAACAAGTCTCTCTACCCTATTAAGAAACTTCCAAGTACCTGAAAGCAGCCATCCTAAACCTTCTCCAGATTAAACATTCCCAATTCCTTCAGCTGATCGGCATGGGCTCGAGCCTCCTCACCATTCTGGTCATTGTCTTCTGGACACTCTCCAGTTCATCCATATCCTCCTTATCTGTGGGGCTTGGGAGCGAACACAGATCCGGAAAGAATGGAACTCTCACCTCCAGATTCTCAGAATGCAGCCCAGGATTGTCCTGGTTATTTTGGCCCCTCATCATAGTGCTGACTCATTTCAAGGCTGCCGGCCATGAAAGTCCCCAGATGTTTTTCAGACAACTGGCTCTCTAGCCATACTTGGCCCGTCTTGGACCCGTGAAGTCAATTTTAGGGACTCAAATAGAACACCTTTAAATGTATCTCTAAATTTCGGCTTATTTGATCCAGCCCAGTGAACCAGCCTGTCGAGACCTTTTGGGACTGTGATCTCGCCATCCAGCGGATTAGCTCCTGATCTCTCCAGCTTCTCTCACCTCCCTCCATATTTGAGAAGGATGATGATATTTCAATATAGCTAACTACACGTCACAGCTCCGAGCACAGATCCCTGGGGCGCTCCACTGGGGAGACCTTTTAAATCCACACCGAACTGTGAAAGGCTGTTCTTTGAGTCCCTCCATTCATTCAACCATTTTGGAAGGAACCCAATAGTACTGCTGCATAGCTCACGTCGCCATCTTTTCCCCCAAGAATAGAATGCAATGTTTTGTTAGCTGCAATTCAGATAGGCTCTGTCTATCAGTTTAGAAACCCTGTCCTAGAAGGAGATAAATCTGGCATTACCAAGCTTTGGAAAACCATGCTGGATCTGGGTAAACATTGTTTCCCAGGCATTAGTCATCTTTTCAATACTTTGTTCTAAAGTTTTTTTTTCTTTTTTTTTAAACCTGTAACTTCTATGTATTGGCTCCTTGGTGGAAGAGTGGTAAGGGTGGGCAATGGGGGTCAAGTGACTTGCCCAGGGTCACACAGCTGGGAAGTGTCTGAGGCCAGATTTGAACCTAGGACCTCCCATCTCTAGGTCTGGCTCTCAATCCACTGAGCTACCCAGCTGCCTCTTTTGTTCTAAAGTTTTGCTAATAGTTTGCAGATTCCATTCTCTTTTTTTCTGAAAACCAGGATATTTTACCTTTTTCCAATCCTGTAATAGTAGAAACAATAATAATAGCTAGCATTGATACAGCACTTGAATTACAAAGTACTTTACAAATATCTCATTTTATCCTCACAATCCTGGGGAGTAGGTGTTATTAGTGTTCCCATTTTTATGGATGAGGCAGAAAGAGAGGTTAAGTGATTTGCCCAGAATCACAGAGTTAGGACTGAATTTGGATTTGAACCCAGGTCTCCTGTTCAAGGTCTAGTGCTCTGTCCAGTATGTCACAGAGCTTGTATCTCTTCCATTGACTATAATTTTTCAACTATCACTCACAGTGACTTGGGTAATCACATGGGATCATAGATGTAGGGCTGGAATAGAGGCCATCTAGTCCAACTCCTTTGTTTTACAGATGGGGAACACAGTCTGGAAGGATTGAGTTATTCAATTACACGGCTAGTATTCTGCATACCTGGGATTCGAACCCAGGTCCTCAGATTTCAGACCTTTGGATTAAGTGACTTGAATTTATCAAGAGTGGGTAGGTACCTTTTTACCATCTTCTTCCTTATCCCAGTATCAGCTCCATTAGCCATTTTGGTTCTGTCCTCTCCAGGTCAAGGACCATTGTCCAGGGGCATCTGGATGGGCACAGCCTATAGAGTGCCAGGCCTGGAATAAGGAGGACCTGGGTTCAAATCTGACACTTCCTCACTGTGTCCCTGGGCAAGTCACTTAACCCCCTTAAGTTTCTTAGTTATTACTAAGACAGAAATTAAAGACTAAATTAAAAAAAAAATTAAAGACCATTGTCCTTAGCAGAGCAAACATTCAAAAAAGCCATCATTCACACTAAGCAGCAATTCTCTCCCTTCTGTCCTCCAACATCCTTTTGGTTGTCCTCAGCCTCCCTTGCCAGCCCCGGCTCATTCTGGGCTTTAGCATCAATGATTCAATTCTTGCAGGCCTTCCCTGGTATGTGCTCTTCTTTCTTCCATACACTCAAACTCATACTGAAAATCGAGTCCCCGGTGTATCCAAATCAGTCTGCTCAGAAAATGGCTTTTCTTCATCTTCATGACTGGTTCTCTGTGTCTTCGGAATTTTATTTTTGAATTTCCCATCCCTCCCAGGTGGATTCCCCCAGCAGAATTTTATTCCATCAGTTTGACCTAGCTTTCCCTTGAGCCCTTTAGATCTAATCTCTCCAGGTCTTTCTTGGCATGCCCCGCCTTCTCCTCCATCACAGACCCCTGGAAAGCACAGCCAAAAGCAGGCAATCCTTTGTTGTTCCCTGTTATAAGAATTTAGAATTCCCTCTTGCTGAATCCTCCATTTTCTGAAGAGTGAGATTACCATTGAGGCAAATCATTAGCTTCTCTACATTTAACAGAGGAAGACCTCGGACAGATGTCTCAAAAACTGTAGTCTCCTGTTGCTGCTGCATTATTCTTTTCTGCCAGGTGTGTGCCATTTCTTCTTTCTGTAGTATATCCTAGTGGCTAAATTGCCGCTGTGCCCTCCTTTGATCTTCACCCAAACTCTCTCCACAGCCCATTGTCCTCTCTAGTTCCTGGCTTTCCTCTCGTGAATACTAGACAGCACTTAATGCTTTCCTTGTCATCTCGGTGGATCCATCCTGTTTCCTTCGAATAAGGCTTTACCCATAAAGCACCACATTCCAGGCATGGGTCTCATTTGATAGCTATGAGGTCCGACACGGATACCCTTCTACGAGGACCCCTTGTTTGCTGCTTGTCCTTCTGTATGTATACATTTGTGGCCATGGGTCTTACTATTGGTTCCTGTCGTGGGTTTTTGTCTCCTCTGAACCTCAACTGCTACTAACTTGTTTCTCTAGTTAAGGGCTATATGTTGAGATGAGAGCTCTCTCCTTCCCTCCTCCTTTTCCCTTCAGCTCCCTTTAGAATCAGTGAGCAAGTCACCAGGCAAATACATTGGGGATTTTAAGCGCTGGTCCAAACTTTTCATTCCCCTGTTCAGGGACTGCTGGGGCACCCATGCGGGAGGCCGGCCTTCTTTGCACCCTCAGTAGTAACCCTCCAAATCCAAGAGGTGCCCCCAATCTTGGGGCACTTTTAAGCTTTAGCAGCTCCTGGTCCTACAACTGGTTCTCCAATTTCTGTAACTCCAGAGGCTCCAGGGGCAGCCTCAGGCACCTCCTGGACAACTCGCCTCATCTCCGTCTCCCTCAGTTTCCTCATCTGTAAAATGGGGTGGCTATAGCCCCTCCCTCCCCGGCGGATCTTAGAGCCTTAGCGAGGGGCACGCCTTTAGCCCCTGGCTGAGGGTTGGAATAACCCACGGGCTGGGGAGGTCCAAGCATCGAAGCGCCGGGCAGGCCGCTGCTTCCCTCAGCAGCTCTCGGGACAGGCTGGCCCTCGGCCCCCAACACTCCGCGGGCACACGAGTCCTCGGCTCTGTGATGCTCCCAGGGCAGGGGCCTGTAGCGGAGAAAAGAGCCCTGCGCCTTCCCCTGGGCCCTGCTGCCCGCCCTCTCTCCGGCCTCCTCCTCCTCCCTCCCCCGCGCATTTATTAAGCGCCTATGGTGTGCGGGGCCGCAGGCCAGAGAGTCAAGGCTGACCCTCCGGGGCCGCCTCTCCCACCCTGATTCACGGACGTCCCCACAGGGCACGCTAAGTTCCAGGACCGCGCCGCAGATTCACGCAGTGCCCGAAGGCCTTCCCAAGGGAGTCCCACAAGCGTAATGAGGCTCCCCCAGCCCAGCCCCTCATCGTAGGACCGGGGAGGGTGCTCGGGGACCGCCCGTCTGACCGAGAAACCCAGCCTCAGGATGGAAAGGAGGGGCAGGGGAGGCGCCTCCGCATGGTGTCCTCATTGGCTGCCGCCCGCGCGTCCAGGAGGTTGCCATAGAGACCCCCGAAGCCGGAAGTACCCCAGTAGGGATATGCGCACTGGTGAGCTCCTGTTGCCATGGAGACGGCCCCCTCCCAGACCGCCACCGGTTGTCCTGGAGAAGGAGACGCCTAGCGTTAGTCACGGTCCCAAGAAGCTCGAGAGCAGGGTGGGCTCGGTGCGCAAGCGCAATGGTGATGCTTCCGCGCCTCAGCCGAAGGGGGACCAATCCCAGGGGAGGATCTATTAGGCCCGCCCCTCGCGCTGCCCTCGCCTCCCGTGCCGCAATCGACCAATCAGGAGAGTCTATCGTGGTGGTGACGTCACCAGGGAGCCACCTCCTTGGGCAAGCCCCTCTCGGCCCCTCCCCCTCGCACCCCGCCCCCCCCAGCAGGAAGGGTGCTTGGAGATCCCTGGGATCCCAATCCATTTGGCAGGCGGGGAAACTGAGTCCCAGAGAGGGTCACCCAGCAGGCCCCGCGGTCTGGACCTGGCTGACCTCCTTCGGACCCGACCTAGAGAGGGTAAGCGAGCGCCCTGGGGCCAAGGAGCACAGCCAGCCTCAGTGGTGGTGGTAGTGGTGGTGGTGAGGAGCCGTTCCCAGAGGGGAAGGGGAGAGTCTGGGAGGTGCTTAGAGATCGCTGGCTGGAGAGTGGGAAGGAGGTGCTTAGAGATCCTCCTGCCTCACTTACCGCAGTGGCCTCGGACACGAATCCCAAAGGGTTCTGTGTGGAGGGGGGAGTTCCCCAAGCTGAGGCTCCCAAGGACGGACCCCTCGAGCCCAGAGAGAGAAGATGGGGGGGGGTGACTGGCGGGAAACCTTTACTGTATTTGTCAGGCCCCTGAGCAGCGCGGGGGGCCTCCCTGCAGAGGGGACGCCTGCCCTGGTGAAGGGGGGCGGGATGCCCTCTGAGGATCCCTATCGAGGGAGGGCTGTGCCCCATCTCATCCTCGGAGCCCCTGCCAGGAGAGCTGAGGACCCAGGGAGCATCTCCCACTCTTCCCTGCCATTCCTCCCGGCTTGCCAGCAGGTCAGGTTAGCAGCACAGACGGTGCCAGGGAGCTGGGCTTGCCCTTCCAGCTGCTGCTGGTTCTCTCAGGCAGGAGCAGAGTCTCTGGCGGGCAGAGGGGAAAGGCAGGCAGGCCTCAGGGGCCAGAGGTGGCCAGGACGGGCGCCTGGTGCCTGCCAGCCGGCCTGACTTGGCTCCTGGGGCCTGAGGCAGGGGGCTCTTAGAGGCAGGCCGGGCATCCTCAGAGCCACTCACACCAGAGGGAGCTCCCTGCCTCTCTTCCTCCCCAGGGTCAGGCCCAGCCACTGCCGGGGTCTCTTGCCCCACAGGAGGGTCCAGAGAAGGCGGCAGGACAATGACCCAGATTTGGGCCCAAAGGGCAGATGGAGGTCCCCCCCGCCCATGAAGGATTGTGGGGATCTGTGAGGCCCCGCTGACTCTTTGCAGATTTGCCAGTGACAAAGCTGGGTTCCCTCCCTGGGAGACCTAGAACAAAGCTGGAACCCTGGCTCAAACCTGCTTCCCAAGTGTCTGACATGGGAGTGAATAGTGGGGTTCCTGGGTGCAGATGAGGAGAGGCAGGGCCAGAGGTGGCCCTTCCTATGGAGGCTGACCAGAAACTTGGCCGGGTCTCGAGGACGTTGAGTCACATAGAAGGAATGGAGTCTGGGGCTGGTGTGCCTGCTCAGATGACAGGGGGTCGCCGAAGCTCTGATCTGGGGTTCCTCTTCCGGGAGGGACATGGGTAAGCAGAGCAATGGCCAGCCAGAGGCCGCCAAGATGTCAGAGGGCCAAAAGGCCTTCCCTGCCTCTCCATCCCTGCCCCATGTCCAAAGGCTTCTCCACCCTGCTGCTCTGCGCTCAGGCTCAAACGTCCATTCCACCTCTGGTGGTCCAGGCTCCAAGGTCCCTGGGAGTTCCCTCCTGGCCTTGGCCATCCCTTCTGTGGCCTCTCCCTGCTCCAGGGACTCCATAATCTCTGACTTGCTTCCTGGCTCTGGGCCACAGCCACACCACCGGTAAGGGTCAAAGGTCCCTCCTGCCCCTGAGGGAGTGGGAAAAGGAAAAGTGTGGAGGATCCTGGTGCCCAGCCATCTGCTTAGACTGGAGCCCACATGTAGGGGAGGAGCAGGAGGCAGTGGGCAGCCGAGTGGTGCAGTGGATGGAGTGCTGGGCCTGGAGTCTTCTTTCTGAGTTCAGATCCACCCTCCTAGTTACTCATCGTACAATATCTCTGATACTGGATACAGTGTTCTCCTGGTTCTACTCATACAAGTCTTTCCAGGGTTTCCCGAAATCATCCTGCCCATCATTTCTTAGGGCGCATAGTATTCCATTAGAATCTCATATCCCAACTGGTTCAGCCATTTGCCCCCTGGATGGACGTCCCCTTATTTCCAATTCTTTGCCACCACAAAAAGAGCTGCTAGAAATACTTTTGTCCAAGAAGGTCCTTTCCCACCATCTTTGATCTCTTTGGGACATCAACCTAGCAGCAGTATGGCTGGGTCATCAAAGGGTCTGTGAAGTTTTACAGCCCTTCAGGCATGATTCCATATTGCTCTCCATAATGGTGCTACAGGTTCACAACTCCACCAACAGCGTATTAGTGTCTCCATTTTTTGGCGTCCCCTCCAGCATTTATCATTTTCCTCTTTTATCTTTAAGCCAATCTAGGTGTGAAGCAGTCTCTAAAAGTTATTTTAATTGGCATTTCTCTAGTCAGTAGTGATTTGGAGCATGTTTTCATGTGACAATAGATAGCTTTGATTTCTTCATCTGAGAATTTGAGAATTGCCTGCTCATATCCTTTGACCGTCTGCCAATTGGGAAATGCTTTGTGTTCTTATAAATTTGACTCAGTTCTCTATTTGAGAACTTTCAGAGACCTTTTTGCCAAGAGACTTTTGCTATAAAAATGTTTTTTCTTTCCCTTATAATCTTGAGGTTGCATTGATTTTATTTGTGCAAAACCTTTTTTAATTTAATGTATTCAAAAGTAACCATTTTCTACCTCCTAATGTTCTCGTTTGGCCCTAAATTTTCCTTTTATCCATAATTCCTAGAGGTAAATTATTCTCTGCTCCTCTAATTTATTTATGATATCACCCTTTAGTTTTAAATCATGTATCCATTTGACTTTCTCTTGGCATATGGTGTGACATGTTGATCTATGACTAGCTTCTGCCATACTCTTTTCCAGTATTTGTCAGATAGTGAGTTCTTCTTCCCAAAAGCTGGTGTCTTTGGGTTTAGGAAACCTTGGGTTACTAGGGTCATTTCTTGCTGGGTGGCAAGTGCCTGATCTCTTCCATTAATCCACTACTCTGTTTCTTAGACAGTCCTAGATGGTTTTGATAATTGCCACTTTTTAATACAGGTAGGACCCCCACCCTTCATATTTTTCCCATTATTTTCCTCAATATTCTTGCCCTTCTTATTGTTCTGGATGAATTATTATTTTTATTTTTTCTAGCTACATGAAATAATTATTTGGTAGTTTGCTTGGTATGACTCTTAATAGTTAAATTAATTTAGATAAAATTGTCTTTATTATTATGTTGGCTCAGCCTACCCATGAGTAATTAATGTTTTTCCATTCATTTTTCCAATGGTTTTTTTTGGGTAAAAATTGTTTTGTAGTTGTGTTCCTATAGTTTTGGGGTTTGTCTTGGCAGGTAGATCCCTAGGCTTTTGTATTGTGTATAGATATCTTAAATGGAATTTCTCTTTCTCTCTTGCTGTTGCACCTTATTGGCAATATATAGAAATGCTGGTGATTTAGGTGGGTTTATTTTATAACCTGTAACCTTGCTAAAATTGTTGATTTTTTATATTAGTTTTTTTGGTTGATTCCCTAGGATACTCTAAGTATACTATCATATCATCTACAAAGAGTGCTAGTTTTATTTCCTCATTTCCTACTCTAATTCCTTTGGTTTCTTTATCTTCTGTTATTGCTAAAGCTAGCATTCCTTATTAGTGGAGTTGTGAACTGATCCAACCATTCTGGAGGGCAATTTGCTGCTATAAAGGGCTATAAAGCTGCATATTCTTTGATCCAGTAAAAAAATATACCATTGCTGGGTCTGTATCCCAAAGAGATAATGAAAAGGGGGAAAGGACCTACTTGTACAAAAATGTTTATAGCAGCTCTTTTTGTGGTGGCAAAGAATTGGATATTGAGGGGATATGCATCCATTGAGGAATGGCTGAACGAACTGTGGTACATGTTGGTGATGGAATACTATTGTGCTACAAGAAATGATAAGTAAAATGATTTCAGGAAAAGCTAGAAAGATCTGTGGGAACTGATGCAGTGTGAAATAAGCAGAACCAGGATAACCTTACTTCACCCCTGATCTTATGGGAAAGGTTCTACCTTGTAGGATGGAGAACATTTTTTATCCTGAGCCTTTGGAATTGTCTTGGATCATTGTATTGCTAGGAATAGCTAAATCATTCACAGTTGATTATCATACAATGTTGCTGTAACTGTATACAGTGTTCTCTTGGTTCTTCTCATTTCACTTCACATCAGTTCATGTAAGTCTTTCCAGGTTTTCCTGGACCCCTCCAGATCATCATTTCTCATAGCCCAATGGTATAGAATTGCCTTTCTGATCTCATCCAAAGAACTAAAGGAGATTAGACCTGGAAGGAACCCGAGAGTTCCTTCAGCCTAACTGCTCCTTTTGCAGAGGAACAAACCAAGGCCCAGAGAGAGGGAGGTCATCCATAGATGGCTGCTGGCAGAACTGGGTCTCTTATTTCTCTTACTCTTTCCACCCTAACTTTCCTCATTCTCCTACTTTCATTTTCCTGGCCAAGAGATATTTTTGTGACATTTTTCTTTCCATTTTCATTCAGCCCAAAAGTCTACTATGGAGGCAAATGAGTCTTCTCCAAAGCCCAACTTTTCTGGAGATGAATCCCAGGAAGTAACAATGGAAAAGCCAGCAAGGCCCATCTTCTGGGACCCCAAATGTGGACACATCTGTGATACATTAGAGAGTCAGAAGGCAGCTTCCATAAGTCAAACTCAGGAGGAATCTGTTTTCTGGGAAAGAAAAGGTTTCAGACAGGTAGTAGTCAATCAAACAAAAGCCCCTAAGGAAGAGAAAGGACAACAATATAATGAATTTGGAAAGAGCTTAAATCTGAGCTCAGACCTGGCTATGACTCTCAACACAGAGCCTCTCAGAGGGAGACCCCATCAATATGAGACCTGTGCTAAAAGCTTTAGGCAGATTTCTGACCTGATTAAACACCAGGTAATCCATGCCAGAGCAAAACCCTATGAATGCAGTGAGTGTGGGAAGGCCTTCAGTCAGCGCTCCAACTTTTTTCGACACCAGAGAATCCATATGGGAAACAGACCCTATGAGTGTTCTGAATGTGGGAAACTCTTCAGACACAGCTCATCCCTTATCCAGCACCAAATAACCCATACCGGAGAGAAGCCGTACAGGTGCAAGAACTGCGGCAAAGCCTTCAGCCGGAACACCTATCTGACTCAGCACCAGAGAATCCACACCGGAGAGAAGCCCTACGAATGTTGCGTGTGTGGGAAAACCTTCCGCCTCCGCTCAACCCTGACTCAGCACCAGATCATCCACACCGGAGAGAAGCCCTACGAGTGCAACGAATGCGAGAAGGCCTTCAGCCAGTTCTCTACTCTCATCCGACACCAGAGAACCCATTCTGGAGAGAAAGCCTAGTGATGGCATGGTGCCAGACGAGCTGTGGATTGAGCAGGAACAGAGGGGTCGGGACTCTTGGCTTCTGGTCCTGGATCTGCTGCCTCCTGCCTCCATTCTCTCAACTACAGCCTTTGGGATCTCAGGTTAGTCCCCCCTTTCTTCAGCTGTAAAGTTAAGAATTGATGATGGCCAAGATCCCTCCCTACTGGTTAACTCTGTAATGTAGGGACGTCCATTCATTCATCACCATTTTTGAGATGAGCAAAGGGCTTCCGAATGACAAATTCTGTGATTTAGTGTCTAGAGAATGGAGTTCTAAGCACAAAGGCCCGTGTTCAAATCCTGCTTCCAACACGGAATGTTCAACAAACATTTATTAAACCCCTACTTTGTGCCGGGTACTGGGCTAGTCTTTGTAGACTCAAAGACCAAAACTAAAGAATCCCTGCCCTTGAGGAGCTTTCCTTCTGCTGGGGGGGTGGGGGTGGGGTAGAGGGGGAATGACCCAAGAAACATCGATCTACTGTGTAACCTTGGGCCCTGGAGCTTCAATTTTCTCCTTCATAACATGGATCTAATAATATGGCCTTGAATGCCTAACTCTCAGGCTTGTCAAAGGGTTCAAATGAAAATACAGTCTGTGCAGCACAGCCATAAAACCAAGCACCAGAGCAAGGCTGTTACTGTCCTCTGCTTCCCGAATCGCCCAGAATTGGTGCCAGGAACAAGAAGTCATTTATATCATGCGGGAAGGTCCACACCTCTGGAAGGTAGGTAGATGGTGTTGTGATCCCCATTTTAGAGAGGTGGAAGTTGATGCACAAAGAGGACATGCCCCAACTCACAAAGCAAGAAAAGCAGAGCCAGAATGCACCCGATTCCCCAACCCACTGAGAAAGGCAGCCTCAGACACTTCTCAGCTATGTGACCCTGGGCAAATCACTTCACTGATGCTATCTCACTTTCCTCAACTGTAAAATGGGGGTAATAACAGTTAATACCTCTCAGGATTCTTGTAAGGGTCAAATGAGAATATTTTTAAAGCATTAACACAGTGCCTGAAAAATAGTAGGTATTAAATAAATGTTCCCTCTTTCTCTCCTTCCCTCTCCCCTTCCTTCCTTCCCTCCCTCCTTCCTTCCTTCCCTCCCTCTTTCGTTCCTTCCTTCCTTCCTTCCCTCCTTCCTTCCTTCCTTCCCTCCTTCCTTCCTTCCCTCCTTCCTTCCTTCCCTCCTTCCTTC
>NC_058132.1:7767111-7784210 GCF_016433145.1 Gracilinanus agilis
TTATCCCTTCTGACTTTCTCAGAAGGGTTAGATAAGAGTTTTATGTCCCAATGGATAGTATAGCTACTCTTCCCTCTCCGGGTTGATTACACTGAGAGTAAGGTTTGATTATTACCTCTTAATACTCTCTTCCTCTCCTACTTATAATAGTATTTGTCCCCTCTCCTTCCCATACCCTCTTTGTGTGTAATAGAATATCCTATTTTTCTTATTCACTCAAGTTTCTCTTGGTGTCCCCTGCTATTCACCCCCTCTTTCCCATCCCCCATGTCATCTTAGATTATTTAGTGTTCCACCCTCACCCTGTGAATTATTCTTCTGATTACTATAATAGTGGATACTATAATAGTGAACAGAGTTCACTACAGAGAATTATACATAACATTTCTCTACATAGGAATACATATAATTAGATCTTACTGAGGCCCTTAAAAAGGCAAATTTAAAAATTATAAGTTTTCTTTCTTTCCCCTCTGTATCTTATTTACCTTTTCAGGTTTCTCTCGATTTTTGTGGTTGGATATCAAACTTTCCATTTAGCCCTGGTCTTTTCTGTGCAAATACCTGGAATTCTTCAATTTTGTTGAATGCCCATACTTTCCTATAGGGGGCCATGCCTCTATATGATTTTTTGGGGTCCTGAGCAGCGTGGTGGCATAGGATGGTTAAGGCAGGAGAAAGAAAATGAGAACAACTAGACTAGTGGTTAGCCCATGCTGTCCCAAATTCTGTGGGCATGGAAGTTTATTATATATCTTTCTCAAAGAAGAAGTCACAGTTGGTAAGGGGCAATAAATCACGAATAATCCATTGAAGTTTAAAGAATACAGATGCAAAGACAAATGGTCAAATTCCAAACCCCAATTCAGCAGGTTATAATTCCGGGAGAGGAAATATCCTATGGAGATGCTCATCAATTGAAATCTGCATACAGACTAAAGACTCAGGTTTTAATCTGAGTATGGAATCAGCGTTTGTTTAAGATTAAGGCTTCTTCAATTATCAAGGGAGGAAATTATCAATTCAATAGAAGCTGGTTTACCACTTCAAAGCTCTCCAATAAGAATTGTAAAAAAGGTGGGGATCAAAGACTGAGTCAGAAGAGGAGCCTCAGATTTTTATCTTAGATGACCCATTCAGTCTGCATCCTGACATGCAGGGCAGAAAAATCATACACACAGTTTTACTTGCCGATGATTTTGTAATGGGATCCAGATAAAATATCTGTTACAGACTCTGTTTCTCTAAATGACTCCTAATAACCTTTTTGGAGGGATCAAGTTGATTTTGGATTAACCTACCTTCTGGTACCAGAGCCTTTTTGGGGCTCAAGTGACCAGGACCAAACACAAAGACTGCCTCAGCCTGGATTGGTCACGTAGGGAATCCAGATAACAGGCCCTAAATTTGATCCTATTTCTCCAAAGGTTTTACTACATAGAACGGCTTCCCACACTTTCCCCTGGAAATATATAGTCAGTTTTGATGGGTAGTTGATCCGTGGTTGCAGGCCCAGCTCTCTTGCCTTTCTGAATATTGTATTCCAAGCCGTGTGATCTTTTACGTGGAGGCTGCCAGATCCTGTGTGATCCTGATTGGTGCTCCTTGATATCTGAATTGTCTCTTTCTGGCTTCTTGCAAGATTTTTTCTTTTGCTTGAAAGCTTTTGAATTTGGCAATAATATTTCTGACCGTTTTCTTCTCTGGATCAAATGTAGTGGGTGTTCTATGAATCCTTTCAATGTCTATATTGCCCTCTTGTTGTAGGACTTCAGGGCAATTTTGCTGAATAATTTCTTTTAGTACGGAGTCCAGGTTTCTATTAATTTCTGGTTTTTCTGGAAGACCAATTATTCTCAAATTGTCTCTTCTAGACCGGTTTTCTTGGTCTGTCACTCTCTCATTGAGATATTTCATATTTCCTTCTATTTTTTCAGTCTTTTGACTTTTTTTTATTTGTTCTTGTTGTCTTGAGAGATCATTAGCTTCTAATTGCTCAATTCTAGCCTTTAGGGACTGGTTTTCAGCTCTAAACTTTTCGTTTTCAGCTATGATCTTTTGGTTTTCTTTTTCAGTCTGGTTCACTTTGCTTATCAGTTCATTTGATTTCTGAGCCTCACTTTCCAATTGCAAGATTCTACCTTTTAAACTGTTATTTTCTTGCCAGATCTCTTCCATCTTCCTCAGAATCTCAGTTTTGAACTCTTCCATAGCTTGTGACCCGTTTTCCTTATTTGAGGAGGGTCTGGATGCTTGTTTGTTCTCCTCCTCTGTTTACTCGGTTGTCTGGATTTTCTCTGTGTAAAAGTTGTCGAGTGTTAAAGACTTCTTTTTCTTGTTGTTTAGCTTTCTCTTCTGAACTTCCTGAGTCTGGGTAGCCATCATTAGCCCAGCAGCTTCTCAGCTTTATCCTCGCCGCGGTCTTTTGGCTTCTGAGGTCTGAGTTCTGGTTTTTTCTAAGGTCAAGCCCCCTGGTGGACCCCCTTGCTTGATTGTCTGCAGGAGGTTCCTTTACAAGTCTCAGGGCGCTGCTTCCACAGTCGTATACCCATCTGCGCTGGTTCCCCACTCAGGGTTTCAGAGCTTTAGCTCGTGGCTGTGTCTGCCTCCACCCACGCCTCCGCAGCGCCTGCGCTCTCCCGTGCTCAAATTTCAGGTGCGTTCTTTGGCTTATTGGGGTCCCAAATCTTGCTGCTCTCAGGAACAGGCCCTGGAGCTGCTAATGACTCGATGGGTGCCCCAAACTTGCTCTATTTCTTTTTAACTGGCTTCAGCGCTACAGGTGTTGTGTGTGGAGGGGGTGGGGGTGGGGTGGTTGTTCAGCCCACGATTTAGTGAGAGCTGTTTCACCCCTTTATAGCATGGAAATGCCTCGATTCCACGTACCTTCCACGCTGTGCCCTGTTGTGGGGTTCCTCCATTTGTCTGGACTTGTTTTTATGTCCCCTTGAGGAGTTTTGTGTGTTTTGGTCAGGAGAGGTTAAGAGCTGCTTCTTACTCTGCCGCCATCTTAACCTGGAAACGAACTCCCATCATTCAATATTTTTTGAAGGTAAGGTTACCATTCTTTGAGCTCTGGGGTTTGACAAGAATACTTCAGAGGTAGCCTGCTCTAATTTTTCATCCTTGTCCTCACTGTGAAATATCAGGGAAGCTTGAAAAGTTTCAGGCATCTGTTTAGGAACTGTGAAATTCTTGGGTGCAACCTTGCTGGGAAGTTTAAAGTCTTTTCATTAACTCATTATTTGCTGGTTTGTTATAGGGAGACTTTAGGGGGGATTTCTATATTATATATCAGGGGTTGGCAACCTTTTTGGCTCTGAGAGCCATAAACGAAATGTAATTTCATGAGAGCCGTCCAGTGCTCACAGTGCCACTCCTGTAACAGCACCTGAAAAAAAAATTGACTTTATGGCTCCTGCAGAAATAGCCATATCTGGCCCTCAAAAGAGCTAGATATGGCTCGAGAGCCATATGTTGCCGACCCCTGTTATATATAAAGGTGGGGCTTTCCTAGAAATTTATAGGGGGCCTGTAAGGGTTCTAATAATAACCTATAATGTTCTTCTGTATTTCTCTAGGGCTGGATAGAGATATTTGTTACACTAATTCCACTAAGGAGTGTTAACAAGAGAGAAGTCACATGGGGGGAATCTTGAGTGGGGGGAAACCATCCTCCCTAGAATTTTGCTCTGTGATTCTAGGACCCTGTCTGAGACTTTGTCATTCAGGGGGGGTTTGAAGGCCCTCTGTATCTCTTCCCCCAGTGTCTGCCTGCTACCCTGTAACTTCCATCCATGGATCTCAGCTAGCTCCTCTGTGGTCTCTGGAGATGGCCTTGTGTCTGTGCAGGTTTGGACCAGCTATCTGTGGACCTTCAAGATCCCCTGAGGTTATCCCTTCCTCAAACCAGTGTGTCTTCTTCTCTAGACAGTGATCAATGGCCATGGGGCTGGGGCTCGAGGGCAGGGTTAGAGAGAGAGAGAGAGAGACAGAGAGACAGAGAGACAGAGACAGAAAGAGAGAAAAGGAGAGACAGGGAGAAGGAGGGAGAGACAGCGACAGGGGGGAAGAGAGAGAGAGAGAGAGAGATACAGAGAGAGAGAGCAGCCCATACACTGGAAAGTCCTAAGCAGTCTTCTCTCCCAGGGCCCGGCCTCCCATTGGCAGAAGCTACCACAGGGACAAGCTTCCCACCATCTTGGTGAGCTGGGTGAGTAGCTGACCTTCCTTTCCTGGCTTCGGGAGAGATTTGTTCTGGAGAGGCCTGCCTTTCCTGGAGGAGACTGCGTTGGTGGAGCCCTTGCTGAAGAAACCTCCTGGTCCTCTGGCTGAAGATTATCTAGCCTTGCTGGAGCTGAGCCCCACACCAGAACAGTGCTTAAGGTGATAAGCTAAATAATTCTCTACCTTCTTCTTACATTTTCCCACTTTTACTCTTTCCACCTCTTTGTAAATAAAGCTACTAAAAGTCATTTTGACTTAAGCTATAATATCTTTAAATCAGCCATCACAATATTACTATAGAATTCTCATATTAGCATAAAACCTGAATTTTTAAATTCTTACACATGTCTATAAAAATGGAGAAAGATTCTATAAAGAAAACACCAGTTAGTGTTTCACAATGGACCCACCCAATGTGAAACCATCCATGTTGTAAGGGTGAAAAAGGGGTTTTATGGGTTCAATATATTCAAAAGTGGTCACCAGAGGATTGAACTATTATCAATCCTCAATTAAGAATAATCTCAAATCAAAATTGACTTTTATGGAAGTTTATTTACATGAGAGAAGAGAGAGAGGAAGAAAATAAGAATCTATCTCACTAATTAATCCAGGTAGATCTTAACCCTCAGCCAAGGGTTAAAGGGCCTGAGGCCCGGAGGTGAATGGAGCAAACTTCATTCACAGAGTCTATAAAAGGAAGTTTCTTAATAGAAGTTCAGGAAGATTCAGTCTTTAAACTTACCATGTGGAACAGTCTCGTTCACAAACCAGCAAAGCTCCCTCAGGTTCCCTTCACCAGCCGCTGCCTCACTCACTCAACTCCCTCTTTTATAGGGGTCATGTATATGTCACTTCCAGTGCCTTCCCCTAGCCTGTGTGTCCAGTCACAGTAGACATTTTCTCATAGAAAGCATAGGGGGCGGTCTGTTGATTCTGATTCATTACTCACTCTAGCACATGTGGGTTAGGACCTCCCAGAATTGGAAGGTGCTCTCACCATTGGTGATTAAATCTAAAGATGGGCAGTGTAGACTTAATCTAATTATCACAATGTACAAGTGATTAATTAGATGTTAGGGTCTGGCTGCTTTTTAAACCTGAAACCCAAATTTAGATCTATTTGGGAAAGGTAATCAAGGCCAGGCAGAAAATGTTACAATTTATATTAAATTTTCTCCACATTATTATTTTTTATGGTATAATAATTAAAATTAAATTATGAGGCTGCTAATAACTTTATTACATCAAAGGAGTAATAGTAAAGAGAGGGAAATGTAGGAAAGAAGTAGAGTTACTTAGTTCACTACTCAATTGGCTGCCATGATGCATTGAAGTTCATCACTGACAAGAGTTCCTTCAGGTTCCACGCTCCAGCCAGAAGATGCAGAAGACCTTCCACTTATAAGTTGTTTTCTCCACCCACTAGCTCTCACACATCACATCTTGGGAACCAAACATAGCTTCTTAATTCACCTGGGCCACCTTCGTTGGTTCTTGGGTTCTCTAACTTCCTTTCTGTGAGGGCCTGTCTATACCTACACATCTCAGTGGTCTTTGACCTCCAGATCACTTAGAGGTGATGTTAAGCAAGGCGACATAATGGAGAAATTCTCTTCCTATAGTGGAATGTTCTAAAGAGAGAATAGTTTTCCGTAAGAATATCAAAAAGTCTTGAGTTCTCATGATATATGGTTCTATTATATATATGTAGTAAATACTGGCAACTCAGTGGCACAATGAATATAGAGTGATGGGCCTAGAATCAGGAAAACATCTTCCTAAATTTAAATATGGAGGGCAATGAGGTGGCACAGTGGATTGAGAGCCAGGCCTAAAGATGGGAGGTCTTGGGTTCAAATCTTACGTCATATATTTACCAAATGATCTTGGGCAAGTCACCTAATCCTGTTTGCCTCAGTTTCTTCATCTGTAAAAATAAGCTAGAGAAGAAAATGGTGAGCCATTCCATTGCCTTTGCCAAGAAAATCCCAAAGGATGTCATGAAGACTCAACTGAATAACAAGTAAATACCAAGTGCGTTAGTAGTTGTTGTAGTAGAATTCTTTATTCTGTTCTCTGACATTGTGTATTATGCTTTTTTACATACATTGTTGTTAAACCTATGATGTATGTATAATATGTAACATATGCATTAATAAATATCATTTTTCCCACCTGGACTGTACCATTTTTATTGTAGTAAATCCTGTGCCTTGAACAAAGTAGACTTTTAACAACTCTTTGTGGAATTGAGTTGTGGGATGTGTGATTTCAAGTCCTGACCTTGACAAACAGCAGGTAAGAATGATCCAGAAGTCCCAGGAGGAGCCTAACAGGTCCCCAAGCTGCTTCTTTAGCCTTAACCCAATGTGATTCTCCGGGTCTGACCCTCTGCTCCTACTCCCAAAGGGAACAAAAAAGTTGTACTTTCAGCCAGTATTTGTTGAGTAAAAGTTGATGGTTCCCAGCTGCTTCTCAGGTTGGCCTAATTAACGACCAAGAATCACTGATAGAAGTTATGAGCCCATGGGATAAAAGTTTGCTCCTTCTCCAGAGACATCCCCAATTCCCTTTCCAAGCAATGTTTTTTCTCCAATTAGTAACACAATAACTGTTGCTCTAGGGAGGCTACAAGTTCATAGAATTTGTTATCTTTTCCTCTGGGCCATCCATTTCCCTGAACAACAGATGTACAAGTTATTTGACCAGTTTTATTTGTAGAATTATAGAACCTAAGAGCACAAGACATCAGAGAGAAATTAGAACATTGAATAGAAGACATCAGGGCCAGAAGATCCCTTAGGACATAGAGTATGGGAGGGACATCAGGGTTAGGGGGAACCTTGAGATATGGGGCATATGACATCAGAGCTGGAGGGGATCTTGGGACAGAGAGCACAAGACAACAAAGGTGGAGACTACCCAAGGTTGTAGAGGAAATCAGGGCTAGAGCCTACCCAAGACCATAGAGCATAGTATAGCAGGGTTGCATAGGTTAATTCAGTTCAGTTCAGATCAGTTCAATTCAATAAACATTTCTTAAAGACCTCCCATGTGCTGGGCACTCTACGTGGTGCTGTAGATATGAAGACAAAAACAAACCTGTCACTGCCCTCAAGGAGTTACATTCTATAAGGGAATAGAATACATATAGAGATAAAATTAAATACATATATAAATTAAAATAAAACAATTAGGGGATCAGAAAGTCTTGAAGAGTTGGTACCTGGGCTGCACTTCCAAGGAAGATAGAAAAATGAACATTTGTTAAGCACCAACTATATGCCAAGTATTTTACACATAGGATTATTAACCCCATTTTATGGATGGAGAAGCTGAGACAGACAGAAGTTAAGTGATTGGCTCACTATCACACAATTAATAAGTGTCTGAGGCTGGAATTGAACTCAAGTCTTCCCAGATTTCTTGACTCCAGGTCCAGCGTTCTACCCTCTATACCACCTAGCTGCTCCCTAGGGATTCTGCAAAGCAGAGATCAGGAGAGAGACCAGTGCAGGTGTGGAGAACACAGGGATGAATGTGATACAAGTCTGGAAAGGTATATTGAGATGAGCCTTCCTGCAAGACTGAGGGATTTTATTTAATATTTTAAGTGGATTATTTATTATGATTATGTATTATTTATTTTTAATTTTATTTGATAGGGAATCACAGGAGATTCTTGAGCAGGAGAGTGATGTGGTTGAAGAGTTTTTAAGAATATCAGTTTCTCATCTGTACAGACAATGGATTGGAAACAGAGATATTGATTAGGAAGCTCTGATAGTAGTCCAAGGGACATGTCTTAAGAACCTAAATAAGGGACAAGTTCTATGTCAAGGATGTTAGAGGTGTCATAGCAATAGAATCAAGACTGCAACTGATGACATGGGGACAAGAAGAGAGGAGGGAATTTGGGATGACTCCAAGCTCACCTATGGTGAGGAATCTAATATTTTGGCCTCATTAGAACACAAAGCAAATCTACAATCCTGCTGCTCTGGCCTCAGCTGACCTCTGTCCAGTACTGGACTTCAGCTGGGCTCTACCCAGTCAAACCTGGTCTCCTTTTTGATGGTTCCTATAAAGAAGCTTCCCTTGCAGTTGCTGTAGCAATAACAGCTACTCCAGAGGATGCTGACATCTCTGACTCACAGCTTCACCTATGGAAAGAACACCATGGCAAGAGCTACCAGGGACCCAGAAGCAAGCTCACCTACTTTCAGCCCCCAATCCTAGCTACCATGAGCTATTCCATTTTTAGTTATTTTGAGACACTGACCTGGGGTAAGAAATATCAGTTTATTACCTCTCCATTTATTGGTTTGGCCACTATCATAACCTATAAAGTGACAGATAGGCCCATGGCTGTCCCCAATGACCACTAACCCCAAAGTTGGGTTGGAAAGCTTCATAGTTTTTGGAAGTCATTATTCAGCCCTACCCTTGAATATCCTAGGACATTTCTAATTAGTAACTAGTTAATTAAAGACTGGCTCATCAAACCCTCAGCCCTTCCCTACAATGAGCCTTGTTGGTGGGCAGGTGAAGTTTGCTGGAAGTTTATACTGAAAAAAGTATCATTGTAAAACCTCCCTGCTAGCCAGAAGCTGTGAAAGGACCACATTCCTAAGGGCAGAGAGAATGCAAAAATCTATAGACTGGATGGACCTAGTGTTAAAAGGGCACTATGGAGGGGCTTCAACCTCAATGAGCTGGGCCTGACTAGCTGGCCCTAGATCCTCAGGTAGTAGGAGAATCTAAGGCTGAGTGATGGATAGAGTTGTCTGTGTGATCACCAAGATGTGCCGATAACCACCAGGGCTTATGTGTGTTCAGCTAAGACAAGGCCTTGCCTCTTAACAGTGCCCAAGCCAAGTATCCAGTGAGGGGCTGTATGTATGTTCCACAGCTCCTCTAGCTCCCTGGCTTGGAGTTGGTTTGATGATAAGGTTGGTTATGGGCTGGTTGTTGATGTGGTAAATGGATGAGGCTCTTCTGACTTTGATTTGATAATCCCTTCCCTGTGGCTATAGATATTTACTAGCCTGGGTAATAATACCAATTTCACTTGGATTAAATTGTAGCAGGATTTATTGCTTTAGCTCAAAAGGGTAAGAACAGGACAAGGAAAGAGGTATTGGGAAATGTTATACTAAGTCTATGGAACTAAGGTAGTTTGTATCTAAGAGCAGTAGGTTGATATTGGCTGGAGACTCTTCCCCTCTCACAGTCCCTGGTCCGGCCTGGCTGTGGCCTGAACCAAAGAAAGGGAGGGATAGTGATGTTCTTCCTAGCAGCTGTGCTGTTCTTGTCTCTAAGCTCAATATAGTAGCAAGATGAATGAAGCTTCTTGTGATAATGAGATATGGATGCTGGATTAGCAACTCAATGGCCTTCCCACCCTTTTGCTAGCTACTCCCAAGGTCCCCTTCCTCAAAACTGAGGTCCTTGGTGGCTCAGTCCATGGGCTTTTATAGAGGTGGTCCCAACTGTCTTTTGCCCTTGGCTTATTCTGTAACTGACACTCCTGTCACTCAAGCTGTTCTCCATCTTGTCTAGAAGTTCCTTGCCACACTAGATCCAAGACCTGGCTCAGGAATTCTCCCTGTAAGATTAAAAATTAATATCCAAATACTCCAAGTATTATATTTAATAAGATTTATTAATAATAACTAAAATAAAAAGCTAGAGTAAAGAGGGAGTTAACCCAGATGCAGTCACAAGAGGACAGAGCGAGAGGGCAGGATTACAGAACTTATCTGTACACATAAGGAAGCAAACATGGGGACAAAGGGAAAGGGATTCTGGGAGATGAAGTCCAAGGGTTCAAGATTTTCTAATTACACAATCCCCCCTGTGATCCTTTGGGAGACCAGTCTCCCCAAAGGGATTGTTTTAAACATAATCAACTTATAATTTTAACTAGAGGTACATATAATATTACAGCTTCTAAAGGGAAATTACAATAATATGGGGATAAAGGGAAATAAAAGAGAAAAAAATAACAAAACCAATGATTGCTACATTAACAAAAAGCCAATTAGGGGGCAGTCCCCTTTGGCATAAGAGTATACATTCAAAACAAATGCATACAACCCCCCATAGTTCAAATTCGCCATATATCGAAGTTCACTCACTTGGGGTCTTTTGGTGCAGCGTGTGATCTCCGTAGGCATCTTCATGGCACCTTCTCCAAAAAGTTCACCTCCTGGATTCTGGGAAATAATCTCTTGTTCCAAATTAGGCTCAAATTCAAATCAAAGTTCACAACAATAACATAGTCTCCCCCTGAGGAGGATAATAGCACAGGGATCACTCAGGAATGCATGGTTGAGTTATGAGGTATATGAATCAATTGGCAAGAGAAATCAAAAACATCAAAACAATCCAAATAAAAGAGAAAAATAACTTTTGGATGAAATATAAAATGTCAAAGTCTTATATATAAAAATTTTAAGTTAAGGAAAAATAAATATATAACAAATCCTTAAGTTAGGGTTCAATTAAAGTGATTTATATAATTATGCACTTACCCAATCAATAGCCAGGACTACAGAAAGTTTGACACACTATGAGAGACAGAAAAGGGACTAGATTTCAGCAGGAAATGAGCAATAGCATTTCCTGGTCTGATTTTACCTTATCTCTCAGGGATACTAGAGCCAGGATGGCAGCCAAAGTGAATGTGGCTCAGGGAAGACTTGCCTCTGACATATGTCAAAGCCACAATATCAAACCAACCCCAAACAAGTTCAAGTTCTCTTATATTGGCTCAAAATTCCATCAATCCCACTGGGATTGGTTGGTGTCTTTGACTTTCTGCTCGATTAGCACAATGCAGGTTAGCTTTGTGCTTTTTTTTTTGTCACTATACAATGGCTCTTTTTGTATTCCCTTCTGGAATCAGACAGAATCATTAAGCAAGGTCCCATAATTTTTTGTAAATAATCAATGTCATTATTTCTATAGTCTAAAGCCTTTGGGGTATGCATTCACATTAGGGCTAATGTATATTTTTAAACTTACCCTACTGTAAAATTTAAAAAAAAACCTTTTTAATACTGGCAACATGTGCTTCAAATATAAAAAATGAGAAAAAAAGAAAACCAAATACTATTATTGCACATACAAGAAAAAACAATAATAAAAAATGTTTTAAAAATTAAAAATATATAGCTTACATTCAGTGACACACTGTGTCAGCCAAGGAGAGGTAGAATACAAAGATTTCTCACCCAAAAATGAGATCCATTTCCTTTTTTAACTTGGCCATGAATCACTGTGTGAGTGCAAATGATTTTCACAAAGTAACAATTTTATAAAATAGTAATGCAGTAGATCAGTGATGGACAAACTACAGCCTGCAGGCCAGATGCAGCCCCCTGAAATATTCTATCCAGCCACGCAACATTATTCCTAATCTGATGCATACAATGAATAGGATACAATACAATGAAACTTCAAAAGAGTTGCCTTAGAAACATACTGACAGATGAGCATTTCCTTTCCTTTGGCCCCCTTTAAAAAGTTTGCCCATCACTACAGTAGGTAATGCACATTCAAAGAAAGTACCAAAATTCCCCAAAATCATAATAGCCTAGTTAATGGCAATAGCAAACAAAACCACTATCATTTAGGATTCACACGAGTCTCTCTATAGCAACTTGCTGTGTGACATTTAAAAACCTATGAACTTCTGGATACTTGTCACAAGTTCTCTTGATGTAGCAATGCTTTCAATCTTGGCAAAGATATTCTTAACAAAGTCTATTACTGTCATAATTCCAAAATTTAGTAGCAGAGCCTAGAAAAAAAACACAAACCTCTATACTGCTGACGAAAACCTTTTGGGGTCTAAAATATCACCAAGATTCTAGATCGTTCTGGTGGAGGTAGATTAAACTGAAGAGTTAAAATATCATACAGAAGCTACTTTAGGCTTCATGGTTTATATAAAAATTTTGTGTCAGGGACTTCTATTTTGTTCTCTACCTTTAATTCCACATTCTTTTTAAATAAATATATATGTATATATTTATGTGTGTATATATATACATTTAAAATATCATTCAGAAGCTACTAGATATCTAAAATTCATTTCTGAAGACCCCTTAAAATCAATTGAGATATTTAGTTCATTAAATTCTCCAGAGGTTGTATACAGGTTGTAACCAGTTTTGATGGAGTTCATCCATCATCTATGTGACAATTAACAAAGGCAAAAAGGAACAAAAGGCTGTATAAGCCAACACATGACCTTGATGGATCCACAAACCCAGCATACATAAGGAGTTATGGTTTTGTGCAAGGTGTTTATGGGCTTTTACAATGATATGTTCTTCAGTACAGTCATAAGGGAAAGATACAAATAAAAATAATGTAAAAGAATATATCTAATAGGCAAAACACAGTAGCTTGAAATGATTCGATGTAACAAAAAGATATTGATTAGATTAATATATTAACTTAAAAAATTAAACCTTAAAGCAAACGATCAGCAAAATACAATAAGCATGACAGGAAAAAGACACTGAATTAAAAAGTCCTTCTTTCCAATTCCAATAAAGACTTGTTCACTATTATGGAGGGGAAACAAATCTCAAAAAGTTAACATCAATAAATTTCCAGATCTCTTTAAGATTCCTTCCCCTCCCCAATATTTATCATCCATTTGCATTTCTTTTGTCACACTTTTGAAGTTCCTCATACAAGCACTGGGCAGAATCTCCATTCTGCATGTTGAGAATATTTAAGATTTTCAAAACTTTGTCAAAATATTCCAGTTTGGTCTGTAATTCAAGCAGCCTAGCTTGTTGCTGCATATTCTTAAGGAGAAGTAAATAAAATGGGAAATATGCAATGAAAATAAAAAATGCCAGTAAAAGGATTAAGCAGAACCAATATGCAGTTGTTAGCTCTACTGACTCAAGCTGTTCTTTCAGAGTTTCAAGCATGCTTTGTAATGGCATTATTCCTCAAAAAAAAAAGTTGAATGGATTTTATTTACCAGGAAAACAAAAAGTCCCTGATCAGAAAGGGAAAAAAATCTTACAGGTGTTAGGTAAGGGCAAGGGTCAGCAACCTTTTTGGCCCTGAGAGCCATAAATGCGACATTTTTTAAAATGTAATTTCGTGAGAGCCGTACAGTGCTCACAGTGCGCGCTCCTATAACAGAGCCTGAAAAAAAAAATGGACTTTATGGCTCCTACAGAAAGAGCCATACTTTGCTGACCCCTGGGTAAGGGGCTTGGAAAAGCTTTTCTTCAGTCCCTTCCTCCCTGGAGGCAAAACTTTGAGGGAGAACAATAGGTTATTTGCATATAAAATGAAGGCTTCTCTTGGTGTTTTGGGTCAGGTGAAAAAAGGGGAAAAAATCAGAGACAAAATCCCCCAAACTTCAAATCCACTGATTTGAGTTATCTGCCCTCCCTGTGAAAAAAACCTTCAGTAGCAGCCATCTTAACCAGGAGCCCAGAGTCAGCTTTAGAATTTGGCTTAGAAACTAGAAGGGGGTGGGGCTGAATAGCATGTTTGTTTGTTTTTTTTCTCTTCCACACTGTGTTCCCCTGCTGAAAAATGTCTAGGATTTATGCGTCACCCTCTCTGCACAGGACCAAGAAGGCACTTCCAAACTCCAAACAGCTCTCAGATTTCCCAGCACGCCTCAGCAATAGGGAGACCAGGGCGGGAGCAATGGCACAAATAGCAACAGCAGCAGCAGCAGCAGCAGCAGGAAAAAACATGGCTTGCAAAATTTATCTTAAAAAATGTTTTGCGAATTCTGTCCCAAAGTGGTTCACCAAATTGTAAGATTAAAAATTAATATCCAAATACTCCAAGTATTATATTTAATAAGATTTATTAATAATAACTAAAATTAAAAAGCTAGAGTAAAGAGGGTGCTAACCTAGCCACAGTCACAAGAGAAGAGAGCAAGAGGGTGGGGTTACAGAACTTATCTATACATGTAAGGATGCAAACTTGGGGATGAAGGGAAAGGGATTCTGGGAGATGAAATCCAAGGGTTCAAGATTTTCTAATTATATATACCTAATACACAGGAACTGATATAAAAATAATTGAGTATATGAAAAAGAAATTCTCATAGTGGATGGGATTGCCATGAGACAAGGGTAGAAAAGAATCGAGTTATCCTCAGAAGAGTCAAAGCCAAGGAACCTCATTGGGAAGCTGCTGTTACCAGGCAGAGGAGGACCATTGGGGTTTGCCAAGTTCTTCTTAAATGCCAAGTCCTTTCAGCACCACATGGGGCACCACATGACTAGAAGCAGCCAACAGGAAGGTCATCATCTTAAAAGGAGTAACGAGTCACCTTGTCTTTACACTCCTCCCAAATTCAAGGAGAGATGGCGACCCTCATAGGCTCATTCAACCTCCATCCTTCTCCTCCTTCCCTGTTACTAGCTGTTCTCAACTAGGGTGCATTTTTCATATCTATCCCTCTCCCCAGTGCAGGAAAGCTCCCTGGGGTCCAGAGGAGGCTCAATCATCATCCTTTCCTGTACCATCTCGGTGCCTGGCATCAGCCCTAACACAGCTCATGTGGCACAAATTTTAGAGAGCCTCCTATTTATAAATTGGGAGAGAGCCCAAACCTCCCCAGCTGGTGGGTTGGAGGTCCCAAATCCATCCAAAAAGAATTACAAAAAGTCATCAAATATGAAATATTCAATGAAGCTTATCTGAGGATATTGTTTAGTTCTCAGAATCTTGATGTTGCAACCCAAGCAGATAGGGAAAAGGCAAAGAAAATGGTGGAAGGGGGAACGCAAGCCAATAAGAGGGAAGAATCAAAGAAAAGGAAAAAGGGAAATGGGGATTTTCCTCACAGGGAAAGGAACTCTGATCCTAGCTAAGTCCCGAGGACACAGTGGGGGTCTTCCCACAGGAATTAGGGACCAAGGGTCAACTGGAAGTCATTCCCTTGCTTAGCTGAGGGGTGGGGGACCAGGAAAGGTCTCCTTAGAAAGTGGTACTTGAGAGAATTGAGGCATTCTTAGAATTAGAGGTGAAGAGGGACAGCATTCCAGGCATGAGGTACAGCAAAAGCAAAGACACAGTGATGGTAGATGGAGTCTAGATGAGAAGCAGCAAGAAGGCCAATTTGGGACAAATAAATCTCTTTTCCACATGACAGCCCTTCAAATCCTTGAGGAGCACTATCATGTTTCTAAATGGCAAGGCTGGAAGGGAGCTTTGATGTTGTTCAGTACTGTCCAATTCTTTGTGATCCATTTGGAATTTTCTTGGCAAAGATACTGGAGGGGTTCACCATGTCCTTCTCCAGCTCATTTTACAGATTGGGAAACTGAGGCAAACAGGGTCAAGTGACTTGCCCAATGTCACGTGGGTAGGATCTGAGGCGAGATTTGAACTTATGAAGATGAGTCTTCCTGACTCCAGGCTCAGTACTCTATCTACTGCATCTAGCTGCTTAACCTTGTAATAATAACAGACACCAAGGGCAGATTTATCCTATTTTTTTGGACATGGCCAATGTGGGAACATTTTTTGATTACAGGTTTTTTCCTTTTCTTTCTCTTTAAATTGAGAGGAGAGGGAGAGGGAAAGAAGGGGGATTTTATATTAAATGAACAAAAGTTAACTTAAGGAAGCAATAACAGTCATAACAGTTGATCATTACGTAGTACTTTGAGACCCAGAGAATCTTTTGTAATCCTGACCTCATGGGCTCCTCACCACCTTGTTCTATCATCATATTTCTTTTCTTTTTTAAAAAACTCTTTATTTTCTGTCCTAGTAGCTATGCTAAGTCAGAAGAGTAAGGACTAAACAATTGGGGTTAAGTGACTTTTCCAAGGTCATATAGTTAGGAAGTGCCAAAGATCAGATTTGATTCTAGGTCCTCCCAGCTTGGGGCCTGGCCTTCTATCCACTGAGCTACCTTGCTGCCCCAAACATCACACTCCTTTCCCCAAGAGAAGGCTGAGACCTAGGTCATGGACACATAGCAAATACTGTGGCCAAGTTAGAATGTGAACTCTCATTTCCCTACTCTTAGCTGGTTCTTAGGCTGTTCTGTTTTTTTTCATCATGTCCGATTCTTCGTTCACTCCATTTTGTGTTTTCTTGGCAGATACTAAAGTCATTTGCAGTTCCCTTCTCCAGCTCATTTTACAGATGAGAAAACTGAGGTTAACAAGGTGAACTAGTCCAGGATCACATGGCTAATGTCTCAGGTTGGATTTGAACTCAGGTCTTTCTTCCAGGCCCAACATTCTATCCACTGTGCTACCCAGCAGCTCCTGGGTTCTTAGGTAGAGAATAAATATGTGTCTTTAACCTTGCCTTTCCAGTCTCAAAGTGACCTTAGAACATTGAATGTCAGAGCTGGAAGAGTTTGAAAAAATTATCTAGTCCCCCTCCCCATTTTTTTAGAGGAGGAAACTCAGGTCCAGGGAGGGAAAATGACAAGAGCCTGAAGTCTTGGAGTGAGTCAGGTCATCCAAGGTCCTAATTCAGGGTTTTTCTCACTCAATGATTTGGTGAAAGTATATCTAGTGCTCTGGTGGGCAAAGCCTTGGCTAGACACAGAGGAGGGAGAGAGAAGGAATGAATAGACAAATGAATAAATAGATGGATGAATGAATGAATGGACAAATGAATGAATGGATGGCTGAATGAATAAATGAATGGATGGCTGAATGAATGAATAGCTGGATGAATGAATGAATGGAGTACAGTGGCCAAGGAATCAGTTAGTCCTTGCTCTCAAGGAGCTCACATACCAAAGGGAAGAGAGAAGACTAGACTTTGGTAGTGACGGAGAGGGGGAAGGGTAGACATTGTCCTGCGGAGGAGGAGGAGGAGGAGGAGGAGGAGGA
>NC_058132.1:7798897-7851645 GCF_016433145.1 Gracilinanus agilis
TCCTTTACGTGGAACTCCCTGCCCAGCCCCAGCCGGCGGGCACAGCCAGTCCTGGGCAGCAGCAGCAGGAAGATGAGCCAGCTGGGGAGCCAGGCCAGGGCCCACAGGTGGGGGCCCCCTGGGGTGCTGGGGGGGACAGCAGGTGGGGAGCCCTGGGGTGGGGACACAGGGTGGGACGGCAGGTGTGTGGGGGCCCCCTGGGGTGCTGGGGGGACAGCAGGTGTATGGGGGCCCCCTGGGGTGGGGGGGACAGCAGGTGTGGGGGGGGAGGACAGACCAGGGTGGGAGCAGCCCCCTCCTCCTGGAGAGGCTGGGCCAGGCCCTGCTTTGGGGGGCTCAGGAGGGTCTCTGAGCTGAGGGGGGTTGCCGCAGGCCTCCAGTGGCCTGAGAGGTCTCCCCGGCCTGTCCGCACCCCGGGGACGCCCCAGGCTGGCCCCAGTTGTCCGGGCTGGGTCCAGGTGCCGTTGGAGGCAGGGCCAGCGGCCCTGGGCCTTGGGGAGAGTTTCCTGTGCGGGCGAGGCCCCCCCCCCACATCGTGCCCAGCACCCCGGCACGCCTGCATCCGGCTTCTCTGGCTCCCCCCCGGGGCTCCCCGTCACAGGAGTGACTCGCCCCGAAACACGCCCAGCGCCCGGGTGCAAACTCCAAGGCCGCCCCTGTTGTGCGGCTGCCCCGGCCCCGGCTCCTCCGGCCGCCTCGTGCCCTGGCTCTGGCTCTGCCGACCGGGGTCCGGCTCGCTGACCGGGATGGCCGCTTTCCCACAGGGTGATCCGCTTCTGCCCCGAGTGCGGGGGGGAGGTGCAGCCGTCCTTCCACTTCTGCCCGTACTGCGGAGGCTCGCTGCCGGGAGGGGACGCCGCGGAGGACGGAGCCGCGGAGGACGGAGCCGCGGAGGACGGAGCCGGGGAGGAGCTCGCCCACGCCGCTGCCGCCAGAGCAGGTACAGCTGGGGCCAAGGCACTGTCCGGGCGTCGGAGGCTGGACTTGAACCCGGGCCCCGGAGCAGGGTCTTTCTGGGGCGGGAGAGAGGCCTCTGCTGGGCCTCCAGCCTGATCTCGCCCTCTGGACAGATGAAGACCTCCAGCTTCCGCTCCTGCAGGAGCCTCTGTGCAGCCAGACGGCTGGGGGGCGCTTGGGGGGCGCTGGGTTCAGCCCCTCCCCCCACACACCTGTAGAGGCTTAGCCTGGCACCCGGAAGCTGTTGGAGGGATGGAGGCTGGCCTCAGAGGCCCGGCGGGACTCCCGGCCCTTCCCTGCAGCCCCCTCCCCACACCGGAGGCCTCCGAGGCCAGAGTGAGTTCGGCCCACTCGGGCTCCGGGTAGAATCCCGGCTGTCCTCTCCGCTTTCCTCCGGCCTCGCCATTCCTGCCTAGCACAGAGCTCCGGAGGGAGGCTGGGGGCGGGGAGCTCACTCCCTACGGACAGCAGGACCAGCAGAACAGGAGAGCGTCCAGGGGGCTGCAGGAGGAGGGCGGGGGCAGCCCACCCCCCTCGGCCTTCCTTCCCTCCGTGGCTCTTCCCCGATGGTGGTGAGCCTCGGGGGCCTTTGCCGGGCCGCCTCGTGCTTCTCAGCTCGCTCTCGCCCTCCTCACCCGGCCATTCCGAGGTCTCTTTCCGCTCCCCTGTCCTGGGCCGCCTTGGAGCCTGGGCGCTGTCCGGCTCCTCCTCCTCTTCCCTCCCTGGGCCTGCTGGCCTGTGGCGGCTCCCCTGGGGGGGGGGGGATCCCCCTGCAGCGCCCCCTGGCGAGGAGATGCTCAGGAGGGCGTCCCGTCATCTGTCCTCCTGCTGTCTGCTCAGAGCCCTTTGGATTGGGGCCGCCTCTTAGGGCAGCACCCTGGGCCGAGGCTCCGAGCCCCTCCTGGAGCCTCACCCTGGGAATGAGCGGCGTGAGGGCAGGCGCTGAGATTTGAACCCGAGTCCCCAGGCACGACGGATTGTTTGGGAACGTGGAACCCAAGCTCGCTTCGTGCCTGTTTCCGCTTTTGTCCTTCTACCGCCCAGACTGAGAGTCCCCTAAATGGAGAAGGAGGGAGACGAGGGGGGAGCCTTTATTGAGCTTCCTTAACCGCCTCCTGGGCCGGCCCAAAGGCCCCAAGCAAACCCTGCCTGCCCTGGGGGAGCTTCTGTTCTGGGGGCGCCCCTGAGAGCCGCCCCGATGAGCAATGACCAGAAGTGCTAGAAGAGGTCCTGGCCAGGCCGGGGCCGCACGGACCATCCCTGGGGTGCCCCCACAGCTTCCCTGGCCTCCCCCCTCCTGGCTCCTGCGCCCTTCCTTCTTCCCGGCCCCACACTCGGGCTCCGTGTCCCCGGCGCTCCCCCCTCCTGGCCCACCCGTGACTTCCCTCCGCCTTCTTCCGGAAGTCTTTCCCTTCCTCCCGGCGTGTCCTGGCTCGCCTTTTGTTGTTGCCTCCCGGTTAGGCCGGCTTAGCTCAGTGTGGGGGCCGCTCCCTGGCCCGCTGCCCGACTCCTCACGGGGAACGCGGGAGAAGCCGGGGCCTCGCCCCGAACCCCGCCGCCCGCCTGCGTGGGGAAAGCTCTGGCTTTGGGCAGAGCGCCGGCCGGAGGGTCGCTCCTTCGCTGGCCGGGCCGGAGCTTCCCACCTCTTGGCCTCTGTCCGAGGAGGGGGTGGCTGCGTGGCCCGGAGGCTCCTTCTGGTTCTCGCCTCCGGCTGCCCTGCTTGGCTGCACTTGAACTCGCCTCCTTATCTGTGTTCCAGGTCCAAAGAAGAGAGAGGCCCACCTGGGTCAGGGGGACCAGAAGAAAAAAGCGAAGTGCTCCGTGCCGGGCGCCTCCCCTCCTTCGTCCCCCAGCAGAGCCCTGCAGAGCTCCAAGGAGGCGGCGTCCCCCGGCTTCCCGGGGAAGGGCAGAGGTGAGAGTGGGCCCCGCCTGAGGGGGGCCGGGGCTCGGGGAATGGGGCTCCCTCCCCTCCTGGGCTGATCTGCCAAGAGAGGTCCTTCCTGACCTCTCGGGTGCCAGCCAGGGCAGGGAAGGAGACCCCTAACCGTCACAGGATGGGCCCGGGCCTCGGGGGGCCCCTTGTCCAGTGGCCCAGCAGGAAGAGGCTGGAATGGGGTCCAGAACCTCTGGGCGTCCCCTCTCTGGCTCTTACTCCCTGCGTGGCCTTGGCTACATCACTCGCCTCCTGTGGGCCTCGATTCGAAGGCCAGCCGGGCCGCCTCTCCTCCGCCGGCCTTGGGCGAAGCTGAAAATGACCACCATAAACTGCCCTTTGGTGCCGATTCTGGCCCACCACGGCCCATCGGACGCCCGAACCGGTGCGGCCTCTCCGCCGGGTCTTCCCTTCTCCGGGGAAACGGGCCCAGCTTGAAGCCAGGGACGGGGCGGATCGTTGGAGCGTGGAGGGGGCAGCCGAGAGGGAAGAGCCGGCCTGGTTCCCGCCTCCCGCCTGTCCTGGGTGCCGGCGAGTCCTCGGACCTAGCCAGGAGACCTTCCGAAGGCCCAGAGACGTGGGACGGAGAAGGGGAGCCGGACGGCGGCGCGGGAGCGTGTGGCGGCCTCAGGCCCAGGCCGGGATGGACGTGTGAGCCCGCAGTGGGCCGCCACGCCGCGTAGTGAGCTCCCCGTCCCGCAGCCTCTCACGGTCTCCTCATCTCTTCCCAAAGGCCAGTCGCCCCGCCAGAGACAGAGGCCCGCCCAAGCGGCACCCCCGGAGGCGTGGGGGGAGTTCAACGTCCTGACGGACATTAAGGGCCAGCGCTGGAGGCTGGGCTCCCGGGTGCTGACTTGTGACAATGGGACGACTCTGTTCGAAGGTAGGGCGGCGGGCGGGGGGCGAGGGAGAAGCGGGGCGCAGGGCCCCCGAGCACGCCGGCCGAGGGGGGGGCCGGAGCCGCCGCTCACGGGGCTTCTCCCTTCTTTCCCAGCCGTGTCGGACTCGGAAGCCGCCCTGCGGAAGCAAAGGTTCTCCCTCAAACTGGTGAGTGTCACGCGGGCGCCCTCGGGCAGGGCGGGGGCGGCGGCACAGCTGGCACGGCCTCCCCGCCGAGCCTCCTCCGCATGGGATCCGGCCGCCAGTGGACTCGGCAGGACGCGGCAGAAGGGGGGTGCCGGCGGGAGGAGGACCCCCAGCAAGAGCAGGGCGGGGCGCCTTCCGGATCGCTCGTGGGGAGACGGGGGGCCCTTAGGGAGGCGGGGCAGGGAGGGCCCGTTTTGGGTCACAGGCGGCCCAGAGCGGCCCGAGGCCTCTCCTCGCAGGGGAGCCGGGCAGAGGCCCGACGGGGGGCTCCCTCCATTGTTCGCCACCTCCCAGAAGGCCTGGCGGAGCCGCTGCCACTTGGCTCTCGGGCTCCGGGGCCCGGCCGGGGGGGCTTCCCGGGAGAACCGAATTCAGGCCCTTCTTGGGAGCTCTGGTGGGGTGCCTGGCGGAGCTCTCCAGGAGCCCCCCAGCGCCGGGACGCCGGAAGGTCTCTGTGCCGGGCCCAAGTGGGGCTCAGGACGGGGCAGGCAGCCGTCACCTCCCTCCGGCCCTGCCTGGGCACATTCGGGTCAGCCTGGCAGCGCCTCCCCTAAAGTGAGGTGGGGGCGGGGGGGCCGGGGCCCAGCCAGCTCAGGCCGCGTCCTGCCACTCGTGTGCCCAGCCAGCTCAAAGGCATTCTCTGTCTGTGTCTGTCTGTCTCTCTCCAGGACTTCAAAAATGGACGCCTCTTCCACGAGCAGAACTTCTTCCAGAGAGCCGTGAAGCCGAAAGAAGGTGCGTCTGTGGGGAGCAGAGGGAGGGTTCCTGCCCCTCTGGACGTCTTGGCCAGCTTCTGCCCGGGAGCCCCCCGATCTCGGCTAAGCCCTTCCAGAGCCGTCCGACGGCCCTGGTTCCCCCCGCAGACCCTCCCTTCTGTCTTGGTGTCGTCTCCAAGGCGGAGGCCAGGGAAGGGCTAGCCTGAGGTCCGCAGCTACGAAGTGTTCTGAGGCCAGATTCGAACCCAGGACCTCCCATCCTAGGCCCGGGGCTCCGTCCCCTGAGGCACAGGCTGAACGGGAGGGGGCCTGATGCTTCTGAAATGTGGGCGGGACTAGGCACGAATGGGGGTACTGTGGGCCGCCCCCCGCCAGGCTCCCTTCGAGGCAGGCCCTAGAACTAGGCCTCTTATTCCCACTTGGGAAAGGAGAAAACGGAGGCTCTGAGGGCTCCCTGGAGGGGGCTTAGGAGGGAGCCGGCCCGTGTCGGCCCTGCTGCCGGCCCGCTCTGACATGCCCCGGAGGGGAGTCCCGCAGGCCTTCCTGCCTCGGCTGAGCGGCTGAAGCCGGGCCTCTTCTGTCGCCCCGCAGTGGAAAAGTGGAAGAAATCGCACTTCGTGCCCTTCCTGGCCATCCCGACGTGCGTCAGCTTCGGCCTGCACCTGGATGACTACAGGTGGGTGCGGGCGGGGTGCCGGGGCTCCCCGCTGGCCCTCGTGTGGCCCCTCGGCTGAGCCTCCCTGCCCGGCCCCGGGCTCTCGGCTCCCCCAGGTTCATGGTGTTCCCGGACCTGGGCAGAAGCCTCCAGTCGATCCTGGACGAGCGGCCCGGCCACGTGCTGACGGAGCGGACGGCCCTGCACGTCCTCTTCAGACTGGTACGTTGTAGGGGCCGGGACCTCCGGCCGCCCTCCCCCATCGACCTTCCCGGGAGCCCCCCGGCTCTGGCTGGGAGGGGTCCGACTCGGGGGTCCCATCTCTAGTGGGCGCTGCTCGGTTTGAGGGCCTAAAGCTTACCCCGGCCTGGCACAGAGCGTGCTCCGAGCGTGGCAGCTTGCCCAAAGGCCCACCCCGAAGTGGGGGCCCCTCGAGACTCCAGGAGGGCCCCCCAGAGGACCTCCGTGCGGAGGAGCCCTTCTGCTTTGGGAGAGCAAACAGAAAGGCACTTCTCGGGGAGGGAGCGGCTCGAGAGGGGCCCCCAAGTTCCGCCGGCTGGGAGGGGGGCCCGAGGGCTCCGTCTGGGCCGGCAGGAGCCGCGTGAGAGTGAGGCCAGAGAGCCGAGGGCCTCCCTGAGGAGGGCACCCCACGGGGGAGGCCTTGGAGTAGGAGATCTGTGCTTAGGCCCGCGTGCTGGGGAGGGGAGAGCCCTTCGGGGGGCGATCGCTGTGGCGATGAGGGCCAGCAGGGGGCTGGTAGACCCCCTCCCTGAGCCTCCTGGAGGCGAGCCAGGGCCGGCCCAGAGGGGGCCAGAGATGGAAGTGAAGGCCGAGAGGAGGTGAAGGCGGCCCGGGCCTCCCAGGCTGGCCCCACAGGCCTGCGGAGACTCCAGGGCCCCTGCGGTGGCCAGAGAGAAAGATGGCGGAGCCGTCGGTCCCCCGGTCCAGGGAGGGAAGAGTAGGAGGGCGGCCACGGCGAGGGCGGCCTGCGGCTCAGCGGGCCCTGCCGGTCTCCCCGCAGGTGGACGCCCTGGAATTCATCCACGAGAATGAGTACGTTCACGGAAACATCTCCACAGAGAACATCTTTGTGCACCCGGACACTCCTGGCCAGGTAAGGGGGCGGCTTTCCCAGAAGGCCGTGGGCACGGCGTCCGGACTGAGAATCGGGCCCTGAAAGCCTCAGAGGCCTCATTCACTCGAACCTTCATCCAGTGAGATCCTTCTCCGGCACGCCTGACGAGAGGGCAGCCTGTCTGCCTCCGCTGGGGGACTTGTTTGAGACGCTGCACTATACCTCCCTGCGTGCAAGGGTCCTGGGGAGCCCCTTGATTTGGCCAGGCTGGCATCCGCAGGGCTTCAGGAACCCCCCAGACAGACCTTGGCCTCCTGGCACTTGGCCCTGAATGTCAGTTTAGGAAACAGCACGGACAGTGGAAAGAGCACCCGCCGTAGAGCTTCCTTCTGACCCTCAGCAGCTGGTGATCTGGGACAAGTCCCTTTCCTCTCTGGTCTGCCTCTGAGGGCCCAGCTCCCCCATATCATTTGTGCCCCAGGACTCCCTGAGGCCCTTCCCAGAATGCTGTGCCCCCTCTCCCACCCGATGCCAGGACCTCAGCACTATGTCACAGCCGGCCTGGGCAAGGCCCTGCCAGTAAAAGGACTCTGACAGGCACTGAGCTTGCCGTCCACTGAGACCCCCTGAGCCTTTTCAGACAGACCGGGTTGTGGTCATAGCTGGGCCCGCCTGTTCCCGGGGAAGCAAAGGGTAGACTTGACAGCTTCCCCATTCAGTTCCATCTTCTCACGCTTGGCCCAGTGGAGCTTTTTAGTTTGGATCCAGTCAACAAGCAGTTATTAGACGCCTGCTGTGTGCCAGTGAATGAAAGAAAAAAACGTTTAAGCGTCTCCTCTGGGCAGAGTACTTGGGAACCTACCGGGGGTGCAGCAGCAAAGGGGAGAGGCCGCTGCCCTGCCAGTCTGGGCTGTGTGGGCACACCAGGCTGAGCCAGGGGAGTGCGGAGGCCCCAGGCCGGCGGGCTGCCCACACAGACTCGGCTTTGGTAGACTTCTGTGTCCAGGCTCGGCTGTCCCTGGGACGTGGGCTTTGCGAGGCTTGGGGATGGTAGGGACGGTGAGGACGGTGGGGATTACAAGGGACCCTCTGATGGCTTCCTGCAAGAAGCAGAGGCCCCCCTGGGCCTTCCTCACGTCATAGTTAGGCTCCTGTTTAAAGGACCAGGTAAGATGCATTTGTTTGAAAGTGAATGACATAAATAAATGCAAGTTAAGCTCTCAAGAGCTCCACGCTGACCTCGCCCCCTTCTAGCTGGGCGACCCCAGACAAGGCGCCTGGGGTTCTTCAGCCATAAAATGAGGAGAATAGTAGGACGGGCCTTCAGGGTTCTCTGCAAAGTGCTGTAGAAATGCCGTTTGTCGTCAGTAGTCACCAAGCATTGATCTAGCCGCTGCCGGGTGCCACACTGGGCCAAATGCTGGGCTACAAAGAGGGGAAAAGGCAGCCCCTGCCCACGGGGAGCTCCCAGGACGAGAGCGAGACAACATGTCAACAATTCTGCCCAGGGCAGGGTCCGAGGTGGAAGAAGACTGAAAAGGGAGGCCTCTCCTGTCTGATCGTGGTGGTGCTAGGGAGCCCCTGCAGTTTACTGACTGTGGGGAGAGGGAGGAGAGATGGGGAGGGCCTGCGCAGTGCAGGGGGCGGTTATTGGTGAGGCGTTGACAAGGTCACTCAGTGGAACTTGCCAACACCTTGGACGTGGGAGGACGGCCGCTAGGATGCAGGCCTGGACGATAATAGGGGGTGGAGGGGGGTGGCCTGGCTTTAGGGGGAAAAATTGTGGGTTCAGGTTTAGACATAGTCCGGGGAGAGACGTCCAAAAGGCAGCTGGCCGTGGAGGCTGGAGGTCAGCACAGAGATGGCCATTCCGTCCCTGGGAGCCGATGACATGTTTCCTCTTCTCCCGTTCCTCTTCTTTCCTTCTGACTCTGCTGTCTTGTCTTCTCCCTTTTCCTTCTTTCCTTCCATCTTCATCGCCTTTTTGCCCTCTTCCTCTCCGTCTCTCCCTTGTTTCCTCGTCCTTTCCACCATCTCTTTCTCCTTTCTTCTCCTTCCCTCCTCTGTTCTTCCCTCGCCCTCTCCCCTACAGAATTGCTGTTGAAAGCCCAAAGGGACCCTAAAGTCCCGCAGCTGGAAGAATTCGGCCTGGAAAGGGCCCCCCGAGATTGGGAGGAAAACGAGCTCCCGGGGACGAAGGGGCATCTCGTAGCTCCCATCTTCCTGGGCTCTAGAGAAAGGCGAGATGAGGCGGTTTTGTAAGGAACTAGAGTGTCTGTCAGGCATCTTCCTTTGGATGTGCACGAGGGCTGCCCTCTTTGCCCCGCAGGCCCCGAGTCTAGGCCCAGGCGCCTCCTCCAGCCTTTACTCCCCTGGACAGGAGAGCTGAGTCTACATTGGGAGCCCGGGGGCCTGGGAGGACGGCATGAGGGAAACTAGGAACGGGGGAGAGCCTGCGGCAAGCGTAACTTGGGGCTGGGGGCCAGGAAGCTGAGACCAGGAAGAAGAGCCGGAGAAGAGGCAAAGAGGGCGGATTGTGGGAGAGAGACAAAGCCGAGGGAAGAGCCCCGAGGCCCAGGAGAGACCTGGATGAAGAGCCCCAAAGGAGGATGAGGAGAGGCGGGACAAAGAGGAGGTCAGAGAGAGAGAGCAGCACCCCCAGAGTCTAGAGGAGAGATGGCCCACGAGCAGTGTCAGGGACTCCAGAATGGCCAAGGATGAAGGCCATTCAGTCTCATGATTAAAAGGCCGTGGCGGGGGTGGCGGATCGAGATGAGGACCTCGGCCCGGATGTGGCCCCAGATTGGGTCTCAGATGGAAGGGGAGGGTTTAAGAGGAGAGACGCAGGCAGAGAGCGGGATCAGACAAGACATGCATCGAGTCACCAGCGATCTTTCCTTCTGTCTCGGAGTCGATTCTGTGCGGCAGTCCAGGGCAGAAGAGCAGTAAGGGCCAGGCAGTGGGGTCAAGTGACCTGACCAAGGTCACAGCTAGGAAGCATCTGAGGGCAGATTTGAACCCAGCACCTCCTGCCTCTCTCCCCAGAGCCATCTAGCTGCCCCCTTCTATTAGTTTCAACCTTTTCATTTTCTTTTAACATTTCTTCTTGTCTCATGGAGTCATTAACTTGTTTTTGATCCATTCCAATTTTCAAGGAATCTGTTACATGGACAAGGTTTACGCTAAGCTCTTCATTCTTTACCCCAAACTCCCTTCTCTCTAGTGCCCTCATTTCATTTAGAATATTTTTTTTAAACCCTCGTACTTCGGTGTATTGTCTCATAGGTGGAAGAGTGGTAAGGGTGGGCAATGGGGGTCAAGTGACTTGCCCAGGGTCACACAGCTGGGAAGTGTCTGAGGCCGGATTTGAACCCAGGACCTCCCGTCTCTAGGCCTGACTCTCAATCCACTGAGCTACCCAGCTGCCCCCTATAATATTCTTTAATTCTTGTCTCCTAGGTCACCCTGGCTGGCTACAGCTGTGTGTTCCGATACTGCCCAGGGAACAAGCACGTCGCCTACGTGGAGTGGAAGAGGAGCCCCCACCAAGGGACTCTGGAGTTCATCAGCCTGGATCTGCACAAGGGGACAGGTAAGAGGCCGGAGGCAGGTCCTCTGGGAGCGCCGCCCACCTCCCCCGCCTCGGCCCCAAGGGAGGGGACTTACTGGGCCACCTTAAATAAGTCACTTCCCCTCCGGGCTTCTCTTTCCTCTGAAGTGGGGCCGGACGGGAGATGGAGAGCGAGCGAGAGGCGCCCCGAGCAGCCGGAGGGAAGGGAAAGGCCTCTTGGCTCGCAGAGAGCTCCGAGCAGGGCCAGCCTTTGATCCTTGAAGAAACCCAGCCGGTTCCCTCCTCTGGCCTGCTCTGGTGTTCTGCCCTGTGACGGCCTCCGGCTGGGGAGCCCTCCGCCATCTCCCCGCCTTTCCCAAGTTCTGGTTCTGCCGCTCCCTTTTCGGACTCCGGCCTCTTGGCCCGCCCCTGTTTGGTGCCTCGTCAGCAGGGCCGCCCCAGATTCTAGACCCGCCCTGGGCCTCCTTGGATGGCTGCTGCGGCCGTCTGCCATTCTCCAGAGCACTTGGAGGAAGGCCGGGCGGCAGGGCCAGGCTGAGACCCCTCACACGTTCCTCCGCGGCCCTTTCACGCCGACGTCCCGTCACGAGGGGCTGCGTTCGGGGTCCACCATTGGGCGCTCCCAGACCTGCCCGCTCGTCTCTGCCTTGTTCCCACGAGACAGGAAGGGGGATGTGTCGGGTGCTTTGCTGAAAGCGATGCGAACCGCCTGCAGCACGATCAGGGAGCCCATAACGTGTCTAAAAGAAGACGAGGTGGGGCGGCCAGCAAGCCCATGGAGGGAGCGGGAGGTCCTGGGCTCCCGAGTGACGCGGCCTGGCCTGGCATCGATTGTAAGCCAGAAGGTCAAGGAGGGAAGCCTGCTGTACGGCATCTGCTCGTGATCTCTTCGTCCCGGATCACTAGCAGCCTCTTCATCACACCGTCTAGTTCTCCAGCAGCCACAGGAAGGCTCCCTGCCTCGTCTCTGGCAGGCTCCGTTTTCTTCCTTCTTCTGAAAACTCGGACACTGTTTGCTCTCCCCCTTCCCCACAGATCCCACCTTCACGCTCTTATGGGGCCCGAGGCTGCCCTTCACGCCGCCCCGGAGAGCTCCTCCTCTGGGGCTCTGCCTCTCTCCTAAGCTAGTCGTGGGCCGGCCCTGCTAGAGCTCTCCCAAGTCTGAAACGGCCGTTTTGGCGGAAGCATTCCTCTCTGAAAAGGGAGGCAGCAGGACCGAGGGACCCCGGAACTCTCCAGCCTTTCTGAAGCTGTGTGGCCGTGGGCAGGGCAGCCGGGTGCCTAGAACGCTGGGCCCAGAGTCAGGAAGACGCTTCCTAGCTGGGCAACCCTTGGAAAATCACTTAACCTCAGTTTCTTCATCTTTAAGATGAACCGAATAAAGAAGTGACCCACCCCGCCGGCATCTTTGCCGAGAAAACTCCAAACAGGCTCGCCAAAAGTGTCAGACACATGAAATAGACGAGCTACAACAAATGACCTTAGACAAGTCATTTCCCCTTTTGGACAAGATGATCTCTGGTCACTTTCCAGCACCAAAGTGCTTTGGCGACCACTGGGGGAAGCAGAGCTCTGCCCGAAGCTCACCTTCTCACCCCTCTCAACCTGCAAAGCCATCGATGTAGGCATTTCCCGGGGATTCCATGCTGATCATTAGCTCAAAGAAGTCATTGTGCAGCCTCCAAGGCGTAGCCTTTTAGCAATCGTTTGCCTTTATCGTGTGCAAAGGCCCCCCGGCTTGTTTCACTCTCTATTCCTCGGACAGCTCCCAGCTCCAGGGGTGCCCCAACCCCGTTGTCTCTCGCGCTCCAGAGACCCCTGACCTGCCCGTTGAGCCGGTCGTGGTAGATCTCCCTCGCCCCTTCTCCATGTGAAGCGAAGTGCTTGGATCCCCAATGGCCAAGTCTCTCCCGGCTCCCACATGCCGGCACAAACGCAGGTCCTGAACTCCTCGGGATCAGGGGGCTGGGCTAGATGGCATGGAGCCGGACCAGAGGTCTTGACCCCCCCCCCCTTGAGATGCCCAGGGGAGTGGAAAGAGCACCGGGTGAGCTCCAGCTCTGTCCTCGGCCCTTCTCTCTCTTTGAATGGCACTTACCTTCGGTCTTGGTAGAAGGCCAAGGCGAGGCAAATGAGGGTCACCCAGCTGGGAAGTGTCTGAGGCCAGATCTGAACCCAGGACCTCCTGCGTCTAGGCCCAGCTCTTTATCCTCTGGGCCGTCTCGCTGGGCCCCCTCACAATCTCTGCTCCTCCACTCGGGTTCCTCCTTTGTAAAATGGTTCTGGCCTCTGTACCATTCGTTTTTGGGTGGTGGTCTGGAAGAAGGCGCTTTGCCAGCGCCGGTACTCTGTAACGACAGAAGCTCTTCTGGCCTCTCCCCAGATCCCTCCCGCCGAAGCGACATGCAGGCCCTGGGCTACTGTGTCCTGAAGTGGCTCTACGGGGCGCTGCCCTGGACCAGCGAGCTTCCTGACGCGCGGGCCGTCATGAGGAACAAGGAGAGGTAAGCTCCAGGCACTTGCCCGCCTCCTGGGATGGGCCCAGGGGATGGGCGGGACTCCACAAAGGACCCAGAACCAGAGCGGCGGTGCTGGAGGCAGCCCGGAAGCGTGAATGTCAGGACTGGAAGCTACAAGGAGAAATTGTGCCTAGCGCTAAAATGTGATTAGATTAATAGATGCAAAAATGCCCGTCATTAAGATTCAGCAGCCACTTCTGCCTAGTCTTAAAAAACAACACAGAAGTGAAGCAGTGGAAGGTCTTTTCTTACCATGATGAGATCAGGAGTTTCATAGAAGGGCGTTTGTGCCTGCTGGCCTGGGAGTTTGTTTTTCTTTCTGTGTTCAGTGGGATTGCTTTCCTCGTAATCCTTTGCGGTTTATTTTCTGCCCTTTAACGTTCTGCCTCAATACGCTTCTCCCCTTTGGAGGAGACTCTCTCTCTGCTGCCCTGTTTGAGGCCTCACTTCAGATGAACAACCAGAAGGCAATTGGATAGTCTTTGCTTCTGTTATGTCTCTTAAGGAATCCGAGAGGATTTCAAAATATGTCTTGGTATCAGGCTGAGGTGAAAGAGCAGCAAGGGCTAGCCCAGGGGTTCCCAAACTTTTTTGGCTTCCCACCCCCTTTCCAGAAAAAATATTGCTTAGCCCCCTGGAAATTAATTTTTTTTAAATTTTAATAGCGATGAATAGGAAAGATGAATGCACCTGTGGCCATCACTGCCCTGTGGATTGCTGCAGCACCCACCAGGGGGCGGTGGCGCCCACTTTGGGAATCCCTGGGCCAGGCAGTTAGAGTTAAATGATTTGCCCAAGGTCACACAACGAGGACATGTCTAAGGCCAGATTTGAACGTAGGTCATCCTGACGCTAAGCCTGGCATGGTGTCTCCTGTGTTTACCTCACTGCCCCGTGAGAAACGTGTTGTTGGAGAAATGCAGAAAACCTCTTTGGTATTTTAGCCTCATTGGGAGGTGAAGTTGGATGGATAACCCAGAAAGCCAGTCCTTTTAGTATTTATATGTCTTGGATGGACTCTGTAGATGGACAGTGAACTGGACCTGAAACCGGAGAGGAGGAGAGCAGGACGAATGAAAAAGAATTCATTAAATGCCAGTCTTATGTGCCAAGCACTCTGCTAAGTGCTGAGGATAGGAGTGGAAAAAAAGATGATAGTCTCTACTCTCAGCGAGTTCATGCTCTTAAATGGGGGTGGCAATATATAAGTTTACCAAGTTTCAGGGCAGCTGAAAGGCCCCAGAAGTCCCCAGCGATCAACACTGGGGCCGATGATGAGGCCCAGGGGGCACGAGTAGTTTGGATGCCAGTGCCCGGGGTCTGAAGTGGGTAGAGGCAAGGCAAATGGCAAGGCCCCTCATTGGGAAGATTAGAGTTGTTGATTCCCATCTCATTGCATTTGGGAAACTGCACCGTGTTTTTTATGAATACTTCGGTCTCTGAACATTATTTACAGATGGCCCAATCAAGGGGCACTTGGTGGGCTGCAGGACCCTGCTTGTGAGTTAACTGTATAGGAAATCAGCTTACAGGCTATCCGTACTCCTGGAAGTGGAAGGAGCCGGGCTTTTAGCAACAACCAGGGTACCCCAAAGAAGAGCCTCGAGGTTCCTTAGGGAGCTGCACAATGTCAGAACACAAAGGAGGCTTGTAGCCCCTGGTATGGTCAGCCCTGGAGCACCTTTAGGCAAGGGTCACAGAGGGGGAGAAGGTGTGAATTTATGTGGGGTTGGATGGATGGATGAATGGAGGGATGGACCAGAGGAGGGATCATCAATGAGATCACAAATCTACTAAATTATGAGAGTGAACATTTTGTTCATCATTTTTCAGTTGTGTTTGACTCTCCATGGCTATTTTGGGGGTTTTCTTGGCAGAGATACTGGAGTGGTTGGCCATTTCTCTGACTCATTTTACAGATGAAGAAACTGAAGCAAACAGGGTTAAGTGATTTGGCCAGGGTCACACAGCTAGTAAGTGTTTGAGGGTGGATTTGAATTCAGGAAGATGAGTCTTTCAGACCCCAGGCCCCATACTCTATCCAATGCACCACCGCTTAGCTGTTATGGAAAGTTAATATTGAATTACGAGATGTTTGTGAAATAATTTTCCCTTTACTGCCCTCTGCCATGGTGAGGCTGAAACTTGCTGCAGAACCCTAGACTTCCAGATCCTCCCATAGCCTAGGACCCTGGGTTGGAACCTTTGTTCTTCTCTTAAGATAAAAGAATTCAGGGCAGAGCCGGCCAGCCACGGTGAATCTGGCCTGGCTGAAAAAATCAAGGGCAGGCTGAGAAGCCATGTTCAGCTCCATTAAAGTACAGGGTTGGCCAGTGGCAGAATGTGCTGGGGTATTCCGGGTCTTTTCAAAGACCCGACTCTCCTGAAGGAGTTGAGATCTTGAAGTCCACCTTCTCTCTCGAAATATCCTCCACTGGGGACTGGCACAGGAGATCCTACACTGTCGATCCAACAAGAGAGAGGACACAACTCCCTTTACAAGCAAGAGCCAGGACGTCTCCTTGCGCTTTCCCTCTTTTTGCTTAGGTCAGTGAAGGAGCCATTCTTTGTTAGCAGATGCATGCATCTGCTAATAAACAAGGTTATTCCCAGAAAAATGGCCTCATATTCTTTGCTGGGTAAAATCTGGCCCCTACCCTGTCAAACGTTCCTAAAGAGAAAGCTAAAATTAAAAATATCTCTAACTGAAAGCAGTATGATGGCTTACTTAGAAAACCCAAGTGAATCAGCAGAAATGTTCATTGAGATATTAACTCGCTTTGGCATCATCCCAAGTTCGCAGGGAAACCCAGAAAAACCATCGACTCTCTATGCCACCAGCAAAAACAAGAAATTGTTAGAAAGGGGAAAACCCTACAAAATAGCGAGAAAATGGACTCAGTATTGGGAATTGGTATGCGGATACATACAGGATTTCTAGAGACAGGCTTAAAAATAATAGCACCTCCTCCCAGGACGGTTGTGAGTGTGAGCATGCAAGATGAGCACTTTGTAAGCCCGCAGCACTCTCTAAATGCTTGCTATTGTAAACAATTTTATAGGAAAAAAGATGAACGGAGGCCTTTTCAAAGTGCCTAGTAAAGTCAGGCTAATAGAAGGATGACAGTACTGCCCCTTTGAATATAACGGCATGTTGAAAGCTATCTCAATCACGATGTGAATTTTGTAGAACTGGACAAAATAATACCCAAATTCATTGGAAAAAAACAAGGGAAATTGGCGAATACCTAACAGACTCGCCCGCCCGTGGGACCTTGAGGGCACTTTCTCTTTCTCTGAGGTCCTGTTAAACAAGATTCAGGAACATCAGAGCTGGGAAGGGCCTCCGAACATCGAGGGTCAGTGGGGCAGATCCGTCGCACCTTAAAGTATGAAATGTTAGACTTGGAAAGGATCTTAAGCTCTAGAAAGTCACTGAACTTAGAACATGGAATGTTAAAGTTTGAGAAGGATCTTAGAACATACAGAATATCAGAGCTGGAAGGGTCGTCTCCGATAAATGATTTTTCCGTTTTTTGAAAAAACCATGTCTTTCTGGTCTGACAGGTTCATGAACAATGTGGCTGAGCTCATGAGGCAGTCCTGTGGCCAAAGAAAGCCCCCAGGTGGGTTTTGAAGGGAGGAGGCCAGGGCCGGAGGCCGCTCTGGACCGAGACAGGGTGGGCCAGGGCCAACGGTTCCTGTGATACAGCAGTAGGGATCCCTGTTCACCTGCCATCCGTCACAGGCATACAGCATAGTCCCTCAGACTCCCTTTCCCCAGTTCAGGAAATGAGTCTTCCTTCGAGCCCTCCCCGGCTGCTGGGGTCTTCTCTTCGACTTCCTTGACAAGCCATTCCTTCCTGTCTCATCGCCCTAGTTCTCCGTAACTGTCCAACTAGTCCAACACTGAATGTAGGGGAATAAGCACTCAGCCACTGGTCCTTTCTCTCTTTGGTCCTCCATGTCTTCCTTCTTAAAACAAAGGAGATGAGGTGGGCTAGCTCGGAGGTCCCGTGCAACCGCACGGCTATGGAACTGGGGAAGGGCCTGCCTTCTCTGGGTCTTCTCTTCCACTTCAGGAAAATGAGCAGCTCAGGCTTTAGCCATCTTCTAAGCTTCCTTTCCAGCTCTACCATTCTGCGATTCTCAGTGCTTGGTGCCTTTGGGTGATTTCCTTTCCTCTCTGGGCCTCAGCTCTTCTTCTGGCAGAGTGGGGTAAATGGACTAGATGATCTCTTGTAGAACGGGATGACCTTGGCCCATCTCCTCCCCTCTCTGGGCCCGGATTTCCCCATCTGAAAAGGGAGGAGACTGGCCCCTGTGATTTCTGAGGTGGCTGCAAGGACCTTCAGGATGGCTCCTCCCCTCTCTGGAACTCAGTTTCCTTATTTGTAAAACTGTCGAGCTGACCCAAATGCCTTTAGATCATCAGTCACAGGATTCAGAGCTCAAAGGGACATGGGATCTCTTCCAAGTCTCTCAGGCCAGCTCAGAATCCTCAGAAAATTCCCAGTTGGTTGCTGTGGAACGGAGGGCAAGTCCTTTCCTTCTCTGGGCCTGAGGACTCTCTTCTTGGGGGGGGTTGGGGATATGGGGGTCCTTCTCTGTTTCAGAAGCTCTGAAGACCTACCTGAATGCTGCAATGGCTCTCCAGTATGAGGAGAAACCCAACTATAGCATGCTGGAGACGGTCGTGAGGGCGGCTCTTAAAGAACACCATGTTGAACCCTACGAATCCATCAGCCTCCTCACTGTCGAATAGGTAACGCAGAAGCACTTGGGGTTGGCAGGGACACCCACGGAACACCCAGAGGACGTGTTTCCCCTCAGCTGACTTTGGCCAGCTGGTCCTAGATGAAACATTATTTAATATTAGAGCCAGAAGTCACGTAACCAGCACTGATTAAACTTCTACTGCGTGTCACACTGGTGCTCGGCCCCTGAGCGACACAGAATTTAGAGGAGATGCGACGCCCAGGATGAGATTTATTTCTAATATATTGGATTGTTTCCATTTCTGGCTTTTTATTAAAGGTTCCAGAATGGAGGCTCAGGTCTGTCCCTCAGACTCTTACTCTTTTGCTCCTGGCAAATCCGAGGAATGGCCCACCCCGAGTATCTCCTGTGGTGGGGTGATAGAAAAGTGAGATTCTGTGTTCTGTCTTTCCTGGCAAATACGAAAGCCCATTTAGGCCAGGGTGTCTGTGAGCTGCGGGTCAGAGTCCTTGACTCTGTCCCTCTTAAGCAGCTGGGCTCGATCAGAGGGCCGGGCCCTGGGATTTTCGGTCATCAACTAAGGAATCGAGGAGGGACCAAAAGAATGTGGATCACCTCCTTACTGGCTCTTTGGCAATTAGAGATGCCTGGGGAGAGCTGAGTGACAAGCTTCCAAAATTGTATCTGATGATCCGTGAGGCTGCATTTCTTTGTCTTTGATCCCTGAGAGATCATTGACCAATTAATTTATTGATTATTGCTCCTGATCAATAAATTGATTTTCTTTCCCAGAACACAGTCTCTTGGAATTTTTACTTGTCACACTTGCCTTCAGGGAGCTCGTAATCTAATTTACATCCATCAAGCAACGAGTATTATTTCGTTATTCAGTCCTTTTCAGTCATATTTGACTCTTTGGGACCCCATTTGGCGTTTTCTTGGCAAACATGCTGGAGTAGCTCGCCATCTCCTCCTCCAGATCATTTTATAGATGAGGAAGCGGAGGCAAACAAAGTCAAGTGACTTGCCCAGGGTCACACCGCTAGGACATGTCTGAGGCCAGATCTGAACTCAGGGAGAGGAGTCTTCCTGACTCTAGGCCTGGTCCTCGATCCACAGCACCACCAGCTTCCCTGATCAAGTATGAAGTAGGAGTCAGTTCAGCAAGGATTCTCCAAGCATCTCTTATGTTCAGACAGTGTGCCGGGTTCTAGGGATACAGAACAGTCCCCGTCCTCCAGGACGCACAGTCTCGCCTCCCCGGGAAAGTAAATGCAGACTGCGCGCACACAGCAAACGTTCACAGGGGCACCAAAGAGGGAGGAGTTGGGTCTTTCTGACTCTTGGCTCCGCTGGGGAACAGAGCAGGAGAGACGGGGCCTGGAGAGCTGGAAAGGGAAGCGGCCGTTCCAGCCAAGAGCCAAGAATGGGCCGTGCCGGCCAGCCCGCCTTCCCTCCCGGAGAGGAGAGCAGAGATGTGCCGGAGGTTCCAGCCAAGCGGCTGAGAAAGCATCTTCCCACGTCTTTGGGGCCTGCGGGAGCCAGTGATCACGTCAAGGCGGAAGAGGGCTGGACTTGGAGTCCGGGAGACCCTGAGCACGTCATTTCCTTTCACCTGTAAGCCTCGGTTTCTCCCCCTGTAAATGGAGATCAGAACAGAACCTTCCTCCTCCTGTTGTGGTAAAGCTTAAACGAGTATCTGTAAAGGGCTTTGCTGACCTAAACAAACCAGAAACGCCAGCCTTGATCATAGCTAGCAGAAAACAGCGGATGACGGGCGTTCGGCGGAATCTCCCACAGGACAAAAGGGCCTGGGGGCCATCGATTAAGAAACAGCGGTACACTGGAGAGTGTCCACAGGAAGGCAGCCAGCATGGCGAAAGGCCTGGAGTTGATCCCATATGAGGAGCATCGAAGGAATTGGGCATGTTTATCTGCACAATGGATAGTGTTGGACCTGAGTTCAAACCCTGCCTCGGCGAGCACTCAAATCACTTAGTCTCTCCCCGTTTCTGCATCTGCAAAGTGGGGACAACGTTGCCCTAACTCAAGAGTTGTTGGGAGGACACATTGGATAAAACTTGGGTAAGACAGTTCTTTGCAAACCCGAGAGTGCAGGTGTTGTTCAGTCTTTTTTTTTTTTTTTTTTCCATTCTTTAAGCCCTTATTTTCTGTATTAAGGCAAAAGACCAGTCAGGGCTGGGCAGGGGAGGTTAAGTGACTTGCCCAGGTTCACACAGCTGGGAAGTATCTGAAGCAAAGTTGACTAGGACCTCATCTCCAGCCCTGGCACTCTATCCATTGAGCTACCCAGCTGCCCCTCGTACAGTCACTTTTCAGTGGTGTCTGACTCTTCATGACCCCATTTGGATCCTTCTCCAGCTCATTCTGCAGATGGTACTACAGACCTTCTTAAATAGGATCCAAAGACTTTGACCTAAGAAGCCATGCCAGAAAAGCCACATTGATGACATCCACCCATTATCTGGACCAGGACACATCATTTTGTGAACAGCCCACAGAACCATGACATGTTCTGCCAATGGAAAGAGCCCAGAATTGTGCAAGAGGACAAGAATGGACGGACTAGATTGCTTTGGGGAAACTGTGACATTCTCAGTGATCCCAAGGGATCCATCCCCATAGAAATCCAGCATCCTAATATTAGCATTCTTTCCTTCTCTACACAACCCTAAATCCCAGAGCACCCCAATCTCCAAAGAACTGACATGGTGAATGCCCAAAGGGCAGCAAAGAGAGAGAAGAGTGTATGAACAATGAAGATACATGGACATGGTGTTAAAAACGTCAGTAGATTGAGAGGGAAAGGTGACCAATGGACAGCCCAGTGTACCCTAATACTTGTGACATATCAAAAGACCCAGAGGAAAGATTGCAGCATATTGAATTGGCCACGTGGGAAAGACTAATGGGAGTCCATAATGGTTGCATGAGATGAGAAGGCATGGATGCACCCATGAAAAGAAGAAGGTCCGCATCAGTCAGATCACAGATCTCCCCAAGCAGAATCTCTGGCACATTTCTTTTTCACACCCTTACCTTGTATCTTAGTATCCATTCCAGGACAGATGACTGGTAAGGGCTAAGCAATCAGGGTTAAGTGACTCTAGACTGCAGGCCTGGTGTTCTATCCACTGTGCTACCCTAACTTCCCCTTCCTTTTTCTGACATGACCTCTTTTCATCTCACAACAATGCCAGAAAGTAGATGTTTTAATCTTACAACTGAGGAAATAGTGGTAATCAGAGGGTAAGTAACTTGCCCCGGGTCACACAGCTAGGAAGTGTGTGAGGCTAGATTTGAACCCATGATCTCTCATCTCCAGGCCTGGCACTGTATGCACTGAGCTGCTGCCTCGTAACAGCAGCATCCAGCCCATGCTCAAGCTCATCTCTCTCTTAACTCCACATAGCCCAGTGATTCCATAATACTCGGTCTTTTATCTAGCACTTTAAGGGGTGCAGGAACACTTTACACACTTTTGTTCAAGCTTCATAACCCCAAAGTAGATAGGTGCCTTTATACTAATTTTACAGATGAGGAAGGTAAATCTAAGAGAGCCTGAGAGATTTGGCTACGGTCCCACAGCAACTCCTTAGTTTGGAGCCTGGATTGGAGGCTTATCTCTGAGCAGGAATGTGCAGTGAAGTGCATGTGGGGTCTTATATGTCCCTCTTCATCAAGAAGTTAAAAACCCCTAGTTATGATGCTCCCTGAACATTGTTTCAGTGTATCAGCTCTGGAAAGCTTTATGGCATCATTCTCTATGACCCTGTTTGGGGTTTATGTTTTTATACACACACACACACACACACACACACACACACACATAAAAAAAAATAAATGCAAGGGCTTTTGCTGGGGGCTTTTGCTTCCCCCAAGAAAGGAAGTCTTGTGTAGAAAGTGGAAGGAAACTAGAGAATCTAAAAGGTGGAATTGAAATATATTCCAGGCAAAGGAGATGTTCTGCAAAGTCACAGAGCTGGGAGATGGAGTGTCTTTTGTGAGGAACAGTGAGAACACCAGTTTGGCTGGACAAAAAAACATGACAGAATCTTTTGTACTCGGCCTGGAAAAGGAGGTTGGAGCCAGCTTGTGAAGAGTTTTACATTAGATCCTCAAAAAACAGGGAGCCAGTGGAGCTTACTAAGTAAGAAAGTGACCCCATCAGCCCTGTGGCTTAGAATATACATAGAAAACTTAGACCCTATGCATAAAGAGCTCCAATTCTCATTGAGAACAGTTAGATGGTACAATGGATAGAGTGTCAGGCCTGGAGTCAGGAAGCTCTGGGTTCAAATATGACCTCAGATACTTCCTAGCTGTGTGACCCTGGGCAAGTCAGTTGACTCAGATCACCTAGCTCTGGTGGCTCTTCTATATTAGAATTGATCCTAAGACAGAAGGTTGTTTTTTTTTTTTCTAATGAGATAGGGTAATTGTAGAAGATAGCAATGAGACTTCCCCAGAAGTAGAAATCAGTTCCAACTTGGGGTATCTGGGAAGACTTCCTGGAGGAAATGGTCCCATGTCGTTGTTGAGCCATTTTTCAGTTTTTTCCAGTTCTTTGTGACCCCCATTTGAGATTTTTTTGGCAGAGATACCGAAGTGGTTGGCCATTTCCTTTTCTAGCTCATTTTGCAGGTGAGGAACTGAGGCAAATAGGGTTAATGACTTACCCAGGATCACAGAAGTGTGGGAGGCCAATTTGAACTCAGGAAGAAGAGTCTTCCTGACTCCAAGTCCAGTGTTCTCTCCACTGCGCCACTTAGCTGCGAAGTGGCCCCATAGCTAGTCCCTAATGGCTGGTTAAGATTTCAGCGGATGACCTTGGGGAGATAATGGATTCCAGGAGTGGAGGACTATGGGAGCAAATTCACAGAGTAAGCGAGGAGTGTGATAGACTCAGGGGGCTGCCCGTGACTTCTCAGATCCATTCTGATTTCCATCGTGTCTGTGTGGGGTAGGAGGTTGGACAAGATGCCGTCTGAGGCTTCCCTTTTGTCAGAGGGCCTGGATGACTCCTGAAGCCTTCTCTGTAGTAAAGGGCAATCTGGCGCAGAGTTCCCCGAACCTGGGCTTTATTCTGGTCAGCTGGGATGAGACCGAGAGAACCCGTTTATCTAATCCGCAGATGACAGTTCTGGGAAGGGCAGCTGATACTCAGGTGTATCCCGGCAAGTTCGAGTTGCCCTTGGCAAGGTGACTTCTAAGGCCGTCTTGCTCTGGGTTATGGGATTCTTTTGTGGAGAGAAGATTGCCGTCCTGGGGAGCCGGACTCACTTCCGGAGACCCAGAAGCGGCTGGACTCTTCCTAAGGGGCCTGGGCTCTGTGTCTTAAGAGAATCCCTGTGTGGAGGGCATATGGAGGTTAGACAAGGCGGTCTGTAAGCTCCCTCCTCGTCAGGGAGTCCACCATGGAAGTTCCAGGCCAGGCTGGCCCCCTCTGACCTGAGTGCTGCCCATGGGATCAGCTGGCCTTCTGTGAGGAGGAGTCTGGGAATTGGATGACTGAAACCCGCCAAGAAGTACCGTCCAGGAACTAACAAGGGCCCCTTTTCTTGTCTTTCAGATTTCCCAGCTTCCCCGTTTGAGCGTCTTCTTACAAAGTGATTTTGAAGCCAGTCCGCACCTCGTCTGGAGCCATGTTGGACGTGCACTTGAGTGTGGAAGCCCCCCGGCTACTTGGGAGCCATTTAGAAATTCTCTCAGAAAGCGCCTTTCTTAGATCTTGGGACAGTGAAGAGTCTCATCCCCTCCCACCAGAAGCCGCAGCGCAGACAGACCCGGAGAGCAAAAGGGGGGCCCCACGCGGGGCAGGGCAGGGCGGTTTGCGCTTGGCCCTCTCAGAGGCTCGGCTCCTCTGGGGCGTCTGGAGGTCTGCTTGTGGCTACCCCAACCTCAGAGGCGCAAACGCTGGTGGCTCTGTCCATGGCAGACGGGCTTCTTTGAGGCACTGTGAAACGTTCCCGTCAGTCCACTTCACGGTCTCGCAGCCGTAGTCAAACCCCCATTAATGTGGTCGGGAGCCTCCACACCCAGCCCCGATGCATGCACGCAGAGCCCTCTAGGGGGCGCTCACGCTGGACTTCCCGTTCCAGGGGTTCCGTCCAGCCCCGCGCATGGCCCACGTGCCCCGGCCATACCGTGTCCGGCTTCTTGTTCTCAGTTTGTTCTCTGGACTTCCCGGTGCTTGGCCTCCCAGCGATTCCTGGGCCCGGCCGTGAGAAAGGCCCTTAGGAAGCGTCTACACCAGCCCCAAACTAGAAGTGACCACGTGTGGGGAGAGAAAGCTGCGGCACTCCAGGAGGCTCGTTGGACTTGCCTAGAGGAGTTCTTGTGCAGCGCCCAAGAAGGACTATTCCTCGAAAGGAGGCCCCACTTGTGAAGCGGCCACCGAGGGGGAGGGCCGAGAGCGCGGATGGGGAGACGGGCCTGGGATGGGGCACAGAGGCGGCGATTCCAGCCCCCGGAGCTCCGAACCAGAACCAGGACTCCTCTGGGACGCCCTCCCGGAGCAGTTCTCCAGATCCTGCTGGGAGAGCCCAAGTCAGGAGAGGCCTTGAGGATCAGGTCCCAGCACGGGGCCTGGGAGAGGCCCCCAGAGCCAGCCTGCTGCCCGCCCCGCCATGCTCTGGGCATTTCTAAAGTTCTCTGGCCCAGCGCCCCACTTTCCTCAGGGGCTTGTGGAGCTGGGAGGGAGCTGCTCAGCGGTTCCTCGGGCGCACCACCCGGGGCCTCGCAGCCACCATCCAAGCCGCTCTCTTCCCAAAGATCCCGGAGCCCGGGGCCATTTCCTCCTCTGGCACCCTGAGGCCGCCCCGGGGAGTGTCCGAGGCCAGAGCCGGCCTTCCTGCCCGCTGCAGATCCTTCACTCTCCTTTCAGGCCCATTTATTGCCCTGGTTTCCCCCCTGGCGCTGCTCTTGTGTTTTCCCATTTTATGATTCTTTTAAAAGTGATGCCCGCCTCGCGCTGTCTCATGCCCGCCTCACACCCATCAATGAACCAATGCTAGTTAAGGACGCTGGGGGGGGGGAGGGGCTCCTGGCAGCCGCTGTCAACCCTGCGGGTGTCGTTTGGGAATGAAACAGAGTAAACGGAGTCTGGACTCGTCCCTCGTGTTCTTCTTTGGCCCTCTGGGCACTCGCAGGGCCTCCAGAGAAGGGCGAAGGCCAGGCGGCAGGGTTCAGTGACCGGCCCAGGACCATCCTGGAACCCAGGACCCTGCGCCTTGTTCTCTTGGGGAGCTCCGGCCTTTGTGGCTGCTGGGGGAGACGGAGCCCTTCTAGTGGCACAAAGAAATCGAAGGCAGCGGGGTGGCTCCGCAGAGGAGGTCCTGGGTTCCAGTCAGGCCTCGGAAGCCGATGCTTAGTACAGAGTCTAAGGCGGAATGGGGGAATCGGAGCCTGCGGGAGGTTCAGGGACTCGGGTTCGAATGCCGAAGCTCCTCCTGCCCCGAGTCTGCGGGCGGAGCTCTCTGAGGCTGGACTTGAACTCAGCTCTTCCTCACTGAGCTTTAGATGTGTCCAGTGAGGACCCCCCCAGCTCCCGTCATCCCTGGGGAGTCGGGAAGGGCCCAGTTCTGGTCTGACACCGGCACTTTGCCAAGAAGAAGTCCCCGAAGCCCTCGAGGTGGCGCTGCCCCTTCCCGCTACGGCGCTGTCCCCCAGCCGGCCCACTTCTGTCCCAGGCGCCCTCCCTGCCAGGGCCCACACCCTCCCCAGACCTCCTGGGAAGTGACCCGCCCAGGGTCACACGGCCTGCGGGTGCCTCTGGCGAGGTGCCAGCTGCGCCCCTGGTGCGTCTGTCAGAACCGCAGCTCCTCCTCAGCCCCCGCCCCAGCGCCGCCCCTCCGGCCGTCTCAGCCCCCCCCCCAAAGGCTCGGGTTCGGGTCCCGCCTCGGCCTGCAGCGGAGTGGCGGGGCCAGGTCTGGGCAGGCCCACGGAGGGCGATGCCGATGCCGCGCTGCGGGCCTCTAGCCGGGACCCCCGCGGCATTAGCGGTCCGGCCGAAGGGACTGCCGGGCCTGGCAGAGGAGCCTCCTGGGGAGGCTGAGGCCCCGGAGTCCACCTTCTCCTAGCTGCCCGCTCAGTGCCCTCAGCCGGGCGGGGCCGGACCTTCCTCACCAGCGGGGCCTCCAGGGCCGCCACTTCCTCTTCTCCCTCCCAGCACCCCTAGGGCCCGGCCCCCCTCCAGGGGGGCCATCTGTGGGCAGGGCCCGGTCCAGTCCGTCCCTGCCCTCTGCTTGGCGGGGATGCCCAGAATGCCAGGTAAGGGGGGAAGGGCGGAGTGGAGCCTGCCAGAATCTCCCCTCCCTTGTGCGGATGAATAAAGGGAGTCCGGCCTTCCGAGGCCACAAGAAGTCCTTCCAGCCTCCGATGAGGCCGGGTCACCCTCTGCCCCCACCCCCGCCCCGGCACCCCAAAGCCCACGACTTCCCTGAAATAGGGGTGCAGAGCGAGCGGCCGCATCCCCTTTTACAGGGGAGGAAACTGAGGCCGAAGGCCCCGCCCAGGGGCGCCCCGAGGCTGTCCAGGAAGCGGGAACTCACCTCCGGGCTCAGCCTGGGCAGAGGCAGACGGGAATAGGGAGACTCGTTCCTTCCTCCTGGCCTGCCTGCAGCCGGGCTCCCTCCCCCTGGATGGGAGCAGGCCCCGCCCGGCCTTGGGCTCCCCCTCCCTCTCTATTTCACCTATTGGAGGCCGCCCCCACAAATTGGTCCCACCTGGGGCAGCCCCGTGGGATAGAGAGCCCGGCCTGGAGACAGGAGGTCCCGGGTTCAGGTCTAGGCTCAGACACTTCCTAGCAAATCATTTAACCCCCAAGGCCTGGCCCGAAGCGCCCTTCCGCCCTGGAACCCAAACATAGTAGGACTTCGAAGACCGAAGGGAGCGGTTATTAAAAGAAAGACAATTTGCCCCAGCGTCTCCTGGGAAATGTAGTTCTAGGTGGTCGGCCTCGCCTCCCCGGCTAACCGCCTGCTACTGCGCATGCCCAGACATCTTCCCGTAACCATGGCTCCGGCAATGCCGTCCATTCCTCAGATCCTCCCTGGGGCGGGTTTATGCAAATTAGATAATTCCGTCAGGCTCTCCCCGAGGGTCCTAGAAGCTGGGGTCTTTGGACTTAACTAATGCCTTTTCTTTGCAGATGGGGAAACTGAGTCCAAGAGATGGGGAATGGCTTGTCCGAAGTGGCCCAGGGAATTCGCCTCAGAGCGTTCAAGGGCCAGTAAGCACTGGCGAGCTCCCCACCCCCCCTTTTTTTAAACCCTCACCTTCCGGCTTATACAATACACAGTACTGACTCCAAGGTAAGGGTAGGCAATGGGGGTCAAGTGACTTGCCCAGGGTCACACAGCTGGGAAGTGTCTGAGGTCGGATTTGAACCCAGGATCTCCAGTCTCTAGGCCTGGCTCTCCATCCTCTGAGCCGCCCAGCTGCCTCCCCACCCCCACCCTTTGGAAAGACTGACCCTGCCGGCCTTCTGTCCAATTAGATCCCCTTCCTTCGTGTGGACCATTTTCTGCCGATGCCCACTACAGCTCCTGGTCACGACCCTCCTTCTCTGGGCCCTGGTGACGGAACCTCTGGCTTTGGGCTATGACATTTGGGGAAGTTTTCAGTTTAGGGTTTCTTACAGGAGGCAACCAGTGCCGACAGAGCCGCTGCCAGCTGTGCCCTACCCACATGTAGGCCCTCTAGGCTGGGCCTCGAGCCTCTTCCTGCCCCCACACAGCAGCTTCACACAGAATGTTCCTGGCCAGAACCTGGCTGGGGTCCTGAGACGGCCGGTTGTCCGGCTGACCTGAGCCCGAAGCATGATTCTCTGTGGCTTGTTCCATTCAGATTTGGTCTGGGGGACCCGCCATTGGGCGGAGGTGGGGGCAGCGAGGGGTTTGCTGCCCAGCTTCCGGCTAGTCCAACCTCCTGCTTCCTGAGCTCGCATTCTAGCAGGTGACGTGGCTGAAGAGCTCAGAGGGAGCTAGTCCAACCCCCCATCTGACAGCTTAACAGGCAGAGAGGGACGGCGTTCAAACCTAGACCTCGAAATGCAAACTGACCCTATAAGACCCTGAGTCCAGGGTCCTTAGCAAATGCTTTTTGAAGATTACCCATCTGCCCATCTGTCCATCTACCACCCATCACCCACCCATCCATCCTTCCATTCTTTTGTCCCTCCATCATCTATCCATCCATCTGTCCATCCATCCATCCATCCTTCCATCCATCATCTGTCTATCCACCCATCCATCCATTCTTTTGTCCCTCCATCATCCATCCATCTGTCCATCTGTCCATCATCCATCCATTTATCTGTCTGTCTGCCCATCATCCATCCATTCTTTTGTCCCTTCATCATCTATCCATCCATCTGTCCATCTGGCTGTCCATCCATCATCTATCCATCCATTTGTCCATTATCCATCCATCTGTCCGTCCGTCCATCATCTATCCATCCATCCATCCATCTGCCCATCATTCATCCATCTATCCATCTGTCTGTCCATCATCTATCTATCTATCTATCTGCAAGTAAAGAAGAACAAATGATGTACATTCCCTGAAGAGAAGAAATGCTCTCTCAACAGTCACATACAAGGTCTGGTTCATTAAATAACAGTGAGAGGAATGTACATGAGAACGGGATCACTTTGCCTCACTGGACTGGCACAGATGATAAAAGACAAAAAGGACAAACGTCGGAGGGGCTGGGGCAAGGCAGGAACATTTGCTAACGTGCAATTGTAGGCGCTGTGGATTATTAGAATTGCTCTAAAAGCAAAGGCCCACAGACTCCAGCTGGAAGGCCCCTGGAGTGTCGTCCAGTTTCCTCCCTTTGCAGCTTTCATGTAAGGAATCTGAAGGCCAGCGTCACTGACCGGGCTCCAACACAGGTGGAATTTGAACTCAGATCTCCTCTCTCCACACTTCCCTCTTCCATTAGGAGCGCAGGGCTCTTTCCTCTGTACCAAATAATGGTGAATCAACTGCAGCAAGTTGGGCTGTTCCCCACTGGTAGCAGGAGAGTGTTCCTTGTGTGGGCTAAAAGGAGGCAGGACACATTTCCAGCCTCTTCTCCGCAGCCCTTTTCCAGGGGAGGCTCTCATTCCCGTCAGGAGAGGAGACGGGAGGTTGGGACCAGAGACCCCCCTTCTGCTCTCCTCGGAGACAAGGAGTCCAGGGGTAGAATGAGTCCTATCTGCTCCCTTCGATACGATTCTTCCGGGAGATGCCGTTTTTAGGTTCAAGCCAACTCCTGATCCGTGTTCATCATTGGGGCAGAGGAAGACCCAAGTGGATCCAGGCCTTGACTCCTTTCCCACCGAGCAGCAGTTCTACAAAGAACACACACAGCAAATAGCGAGGAAACCCATTTATCCAAATAGGAAACAGAAATCAGAGAAAGGATACAGAGGAGAATGTAGACTGGAGAACGCAGGGTGAAGGAGCTCTCCCAGTGGGAGGGACAGAGTCCTGGGTCTTACCTGAACAAGCTGGGGAGAGGGACACGATGGGGCCTCAGCTGCTCGCACGTTCCATTCCTGCCAGGCTTTTCCTATAGTAACCTGAGAAGGGGTAGCCTCATTCGTTCTCTCTTTCAAAGCTGGAAGCTCCCAAAGATCAGAGATGCCACAACTCAGAGCAAACTTAGGGGGAAATGTATATCTCTAAATGCTTATGTAAAAAAAAAAAAAAAAAAAAATGGAGGAAGAGCAGATCGGTGAACTGGGCCTGCAACTAAAAAAGCTAGAAAAAGAAAAACACATTTAAAATTCCCAATTAAACACCAATTGGAAATCCTGAAAATCAAAGGAGAGATTAACAAAAATTAAAGGAGGCCATTGAACTGATAAAAGGAAAACAAGGAACTGGTTTTGTGAAAAATGGATAAGTCATTGATTAGTTTGATTTAAAAAAAAAAAGAAAGAGGGGGCAGCTGGGTAGCTCAGTGGATTGAGAGCCAAGCTTAGAACAGGAGGTCCTAGGTTCAAATCCGGCCTCAGACACTTCCCAGCTGTGTGACCCTGGGCAAGTCACTTGACCCCCATTGCCTACCCTTACCACTCTTCTGCCTTGGAGCCAATACACAGTATTGACTCCAAGATGGAAGGTAAAGGTTTTTAAAAAACAAAAAATTAAAAATTAAAAAAAGAAGAAAACCAAATTACCAATCAAAAATGAAAAAAGTGAAATTACAACCAATGAAGAAGAAATTAAAGAAACTATTGAGAGTTATTTGCCCAACCATCTGTCAGTAAATTTGAATAAACCTAAAAATCCCAGCTTTGGGGACAAGCTGTTTGACAAAAATTGCTGGGAGAATTGGAAAACAGTATGGGAAAAATTAGGTTTAGATGAACACTTCACACCCTATACCAAGATAAATTCAGAGTGGGTAAATGACTTAAATATAAATAAATAAATAAACAAACAAACAAACAAACAAATAAATAAATAAATAAAGAGGGAAAATATAAACAAATTAGGTGAACATAGGACAGTATACCTGTCAGATCTTTGGGAAAGGAAAGAATTTAAGACCAAGCAAGAGATAGAGGATATTACAAAATGTACAATAAATAATTTTGATTATATTAAATTAAAAAGGTTTTGTACAAACAAAATCAATACAACCAAAATTAGAAGGGAAGCAACAAACTGGGGAAAAATCTTTATGACAAAAACCTCTGACAAAGGTCAAATTTCCCAAATTTTTAAGGAGCTAAATCAATTGTACAAAAAATCAAGCTATTCCCCAATTGATAAATGGGCAAGGGATATGAATAGTCAATTTTCAGATAAAGAAATTGAAACTATCAATAAGTACATGAAAAAGTGTTCTAAATCCCTCTTAATTAGAGAAATGCAAATCAAAACAACTCTGAGGTACCACCTCACACCTAGCAGATTGGCCAATGTGACAGCACAGGAAAGTAATAAATGTTGGAGGGGATGGGATGTGGCAAAATTGGGATACTAATGCATTGCTGGTGGAGTTGTGAATAGATCCAATCATTCTGGAAGGCAATTTGAAATTATGCCCAAATGAATTATATATAAATGAATGGCTGCCCTTTGATCCAGCCATACCATTGCTGGGTTTGTACCCCAAAGACATAATAAGGAAAAATACTTATATAAAAATATTCATAGCTGTGCTCTTTGTGGTGCCAAAAAATTGGAAAATGGGGGGATGCCCATCGATTGGGGAATGGCTGAACAAATTGTGGTATCTAGTGATGATGGAATACTATTGTGCTGAAAGAAATGATGATCTGGAGGATTTCTATATGAACTGGGAGAACCTCAGTGAACTGATGCAGAGTGAAATGAGCAGAACCAAAAGAACATTGTACCCAGAAAGTAAAACATTGTGCAACAATCCAATGTAATGGACTTTGCTAGTAGGAGTAATGCAATGAGCCAGGACCTGCTGAAGGACTTATAGGAAAGAATGCTAACCACATTGAGAGAAAGAACTGTGGGAGCAGAAATGCAGAAGAAAAATATATGACATCACTTATCACATGTATATTTGGGTATGTGATTTGGGGACTAGGCTACAAAAGATCTCTCTATAGCAAAAATGAATAATATGGAAATGGGTATCAAGTGATATCATTTGTGCAACCCAGTGGAATTGCTTGTTGGCTCTAGGGGTGGGGAAAAGAGGGGAGAGAAAGTAAATGAATCACATAAACATGGAAAAATATTTTTAAATAATTTTTTAATTTTTTAAAATAAAAATAAAAAATACTTCATGATTAGAAAAAATAAATTTGACAAAGCGAAATAGAAGAATATTTTTAAAATATATTAACTGCCCAGATTAACAAGAGGAAAGAGAATACTTAAACAACCCCATCACAGAAAAAGAAATTAGACAAACCATCAAAGAATTCCCTAAGAAAAAGGCCCAGGACCAGATAAATTCACAAGTGAATTCTACCAAACATTCAAAGAACAACTAAATCCAATACTACGTAAACTACTTGGAAAAAATGGAGAAGAAAGAATTCTTCCAAATTCCTTTTGTAACACAAATATTGTACTGATACCTAAATCAGGAAGAGCTAAAAACAGGGAACAAAAGCTATAGATCAATTTTCCTAATGAATATTGATGAAAAAAATGTAAATAAGATACTGGGAAGGAGATATATCGTTCTCTCACAAGGATCATACACCATGACCAGGTGGGTTTTATACCAGAAATGCAGGGATGATTCAGTATTAGGAAAGTTATCAGCATAACTTAACTCTTTCAATAACAAAACCAATAGAAGTCAGATGATCATTTCGATAGATGCAGAAAATGCATCTGACAAAATGCAATACCTGTCCCTTATAAACACATTAGAAAACATTTGAAGAAATGGAGCTTTCCTTAAAGAGATAAACGGTATCTACCTAAACCATCAACGAACATTATCTCTAATGGGTGAGGCAAGAACACACAGTATCACCGCTACTATTTAAGATCATAGGAGAAACACCAGCTAGAGCAGGAAGAGCAGAAAAGGAACTGGAATAAGCAATGAAGAAATGAAATGATCATCTCTGAAGGTGATACCACGATAGACATGGAGGATCCCAGAGAATCGCCGGAAATAACGCCAGCAAAGTTGTAGGGTACAAGTAAACCCCATAAAACATCAGCAATTCTCTTTACTACTGTGTAATTAGGATGTTGTACCCCAGAACTACATTTCCCAGCATTCCTTTTTTGTCCCCACATTTTGAAGATAAGTTTCTGCAATTCCGCCCCACTTGCTCTCTTCTCCCACGATTGTGCTGCTCCAGGTAAACTCCTCTTTACTCACGGTTTTTACTTTCCTCTACTTCAAGTGATTATTAGTAAATATTATAAAATATAATCCTGGAGTTAGTGGATATGAATTTTAATCTTACACTATCACACAAAGTTCAACAGCAAGAAACGGAAAAGGAAATTCCATTAAAAATAACTCTAGATAATATAAAATACCTGGACGTATACCTTCCAAAACAAACCCAGCCACTAGATGAGCACAATTACAAAACACTTTTACACAAATAAAGTCAGACCCAAATAACTGGAAAAACATTGATTGTTCAAGGGTAGGTTAAACCAACATAATAAAAATGACAATCCTACCTAAATTAACTTACCTATTCTGTGTCATACTGATCAAGCCACCCCAAAATTATTTCCCAGAGCTCAAAATAAAAATAACATCAAAATTTATCTGGAAGAACAAAACGTTGGGGGAGCAGCTAGGTGGCTCAGTGGATAGAGCTCCAAGCGTGGAGACAGGAGGTCCTGGACTCAAATCTGGCCTCAGACACTTCCTAGCTGTGTGACCCTTGGTAAGTCACTTAACCTCCATTGCCTAGCCCTTCCTGTTCTTCTGCCTTAGAATTAATGCACACATAATACAGATGGAAGGTAGGTGTTAAAAAAAAGAAAAGAAAAGAAAAAGAACAAAAGGTCAAAAATATCAAGAGAACTAGTGGGGGGAAAAGCCATGAAAGAAGGAGGCCTCGGCGCCCAGATCTCAAAGCTGAACAAAAAAGTGGTATTCATCAAAACAATCTAGAACCGTATAAGAAATAGAGCAGTGGATGAATCACTGGAATGAACTAGGAAACCAACATAGGGTAGATCCGGACCCTCATAACAGCGTTCCATAAACCCAGAGAGCCAAGCCATTGGGGGAAGAGTTCCCTACTTGACAAGGAAGTGGAAAACAATATGGCAGAAACGAGGCACAGACTGGAGAGAATGGGAACCCCTGACCCCTCGACTCTTAAATAAGACTCCAGTTCTCACAATCAATCAGGATGCAGCCAAAGGAAGTGATTCATTTGCGAGAACGATCTATTTGGAACAAATAGAATTCTGCAGTTAAGCTAATACGGGATATCCAGCTCTCTCCAAGCAAGCATTTAGCCACGGAAAGCCTAGCAACCCCGTAAGTAAGGCATGTCCCAAGGCTGAGGGAGGGTCTAGGATCTTGGCTGACCTCCTGATCACGAGTTACTACCACGTAGGACACATCAGGAGAAGCCGTGGTGACCCAGAACTCTCATGACCAACCAAGAACTTGAGGCAGACAAATGATATCTGGACCACTCACCAGCCAAGAAGCTTAAATGGACCCGAAGCCATCAAGATTAGGAGAGAAGCCACATCCGGGGGGAAAAAGGTATAACAAATTTTTCTGATAAAGATCTCATTTCCCAAATCTATAAAGAACTAAGTCAAATTTATAAGAATCCAAGTCATTTCCCAATTGATAAATGGTCAAAGGATGTGAATAGGCAGTTTTCAGATGAAAAAAATCAAAGCTATCAATAATATGAAAAAATGTTCTAAATCCCTCTCGATTAGAGAAATGAAAATCAAAACAGCCCTGAGGTACCACCTCACCCCTAGCAGATTGGTCAATATGTAAAGGAAAGTGATGTGTTGATGGGGATATGGAAACATTGGGACACTAATACATTGCTGGTGGACTTGTGAATGGATCCAACCATACTGGAGAGCAATCTGGAACTATGCCCAAAGAGCTATAAAAGAATGCCTGTCCTTTGATCCAGTCATACCACCGCGAGGACTGTATCCCAAAGAGATAAAAAAAATGGGAAAGGACCTGTTTGTACAAAAATATCGATAGTTGTGCTTTTTGAGGTGGCAAAGAATTGGAAATTGGGCTGCCCCTCAATTGGCTGAACAAAGTGTGGCACATGACAGTGATGGAATACTATTGTGTTATAAGGAATGATGGACAGGATGATGGGCTGGACAGAAATAAAGGGGGACATCATAAATAAATGAGGGGAACACAGAAAAGTTTACATGTCAGACATATGGATAAAGGAAGAATTTATTACTAAATAAGACATAGAGAAGATCACAAAAAACAAAATGGACAACTTTCATTACCTTAAACTAAAAAGCTTTTGTACAAAGAAAACCCACGCAACCAAGATGAGAAGGAAAAGAACAAATTGGGGACATTTTTAAATAGCGAATGTTGCTGACAAAGGCCTCATTTCTTAAATATATGGAGAATAAGGGAAGTTTATGAGGATATAAAGCGTCCTGGTTCCGCTCCAGCTCGTGTCAGTCTTTCCCAGTGTGTCTGTGCCCCTCGTGCTCGGCACTGTGGCTCTGCCGTCCCTCGGCCACCCCCACTTTCCCCTTCTTTGCCTCCACAAAAAGAGCTGCTCCCAGTACTGCCCACAGAGGCCCTTCCTCCCTGCTTTTAATCTCTCTGGGACACACACCTTGGGCCAGCCTGCTGGGTGAAGGGCTTGCCCTGTTACAGTTGGTATCCGTCTGTCACAAGTCCCCCAACAATGTACCAGCGGCTCCAGTTTGGGTGCTTTTCCTTTTCTCTCCTAATAGCCTGAGCTCCATATCTGCTCTGTACAAGCAGCCTTGCCCGGCCTCCTCAGGCCTCCTCTATCTTACTGCCTTGCCTCCCTCCTGATGACGCGCAGGCTTTGTGTTCAAATCCAGCCTCACATCCTTCATGCAAGTCACACTAACTGTTTGCCTCAGTTTTCTTCATTGTAAAGTAGGGGACGTGCCAGCCTTTTGCAGCTCCGTCCCAGGGCTATGGTGAGGTCAAGTCCATGCTGGCCCTTTCCCTGACCCGACCCAGGTATATTCTGGGCACTGTGGTCAGTCTGTGACCAGTAGGGGGGAGGCAAAGCTGTGTAAGGCTCCCAAAGGAGGCTTCCGATGGAGCCTGGCATCAGGGAGAGGCTTCCTGGGCTCTGCCTCCCCCTCAAGGCTGGGAGCCCACCACAAGGCAGGAGTTGTTCAGCCCACAAAGGTCTGGGATCAGTGTAGCCTCCAGCCTCCTCTCTCCCTGGGGGCCTCCCTCCACCCTGTAATGGCCCCCCCACGGCCAACATTCTTGTCCCTCCGATGGCGCTCGGCCAAGACTGGGCAGACAGCGGGTCCGAGATCCGACCAGGCGCCGCTTCAGGTCCTGTTTTCTTCGTGGCATTTTTTAAACCTTTTAAAAATCTTTTTAAAACGTCTTTTTTGAACTTTGAAGAAGTGCCTGTCTGAAGGCAGAAGAGCAGTAAGGCCTAGCCATCAGAGTTAAGTGACTAGCCCAGGGTCACACAGTGAGGAAGTTTCTGAGGTCACATTTGAACCCAGGACCTCCTGCCTCCAGGCCTGGCGCTCTTTCCACTGAGCCCCCAGTGGCCCATGTTCGTGCAGCATCTTAACGTGACACTTCCACAACCACCCATCAAGTGGGTAGTCAGTCATTATCGCCATTTTACAGCGAGGCACATTGGGAAGGAAGCGCCCGTCCAGAGAAGGCTTCCGCGTGTCCTAAGCACCTCCCCAGAAGGAGGGCAGCGAGCACGAGCCCCCTCATCTCACATGGTCCAGCCATGCCATCCAGAGGGGCTAATCCACGAGCCCCATCTTACAGCTGGTGCCACAGCGGGGATTCGCACTCAGGTCACCTTAGCAGACGTGGAGTCCAAAACCTTCACTGTGCAGAGGAGGTCACCAAGGCCCAGGGCAGAAAAGGGCCTGGCCTGGAGGGACAGGGCCAGCACTTGAACCCAGATCCCCCTGCTGATCCGTGCTGTGGAAAGAGTGATTGGGGTGGGAGTCACAGGACCCAGGTTCAAATCCAAATTTCTGACACGGATCATTGAACACCAGCTAGGATTGCCTGCCTGATGGCGGCCTGGAAGGGGACCTTTAAAGGACGGCGCTCTGTTGGGTAAACTCAAGTACCTTCAAGGCCAAGTCCAAGGAAGCTCCTGCTGTCAAAGACTGCTGAGGTCGCCCCATTTCCTTCTGGCTTCCTTCTCTACATTCATGGCACTCACCCACCTGAGTGCCTCTTGGCCTGGGCTCCGAGATGTTGGTCTAGACACAATCTCTGCCATACTTTTTCCAATTTTCCCACTAGTTTTTGTCAAATGGATTTTTGTCCCAAAAGCTGGGCTCTTTGGGTTTATCATATACTGTCTTGCTGACGTCACTTATACCAAGTCTATTCCACTGATCCTCCCTTCTGTCTCTTAGCCAGTACCATATTGTTTTGATGACTGCTGCTTTATAGTATAGTTTAATATCTGGTACTGCTAGGCCCCCTTCCTTCACATTTTTTTCATTATTTCCCTTGATATTCTGGGTCTTTTGTTCTTCCAAAGGAACTTCATTATGATTTTTTCTAATTCTATAAAGAAGTTTTTTGGTAGTTTGATAGATACGGCACTGGATAAGTAGATTAATTTGAGTAGAATGGTCATTTTTATTATGTTAGCTCATCCTACCCATGAGCATTCAATGTTCTTCCAATTGTTTAGATCTAGTTTTAATTGTTGGGAAAGTGTTTTGTAGTTGTGTTTGTATAATTCCTGTGTTTGTCTTGGCAGACAGATTTCTGAATATTTTATATTGTCTAGGGCAATGATGGGCAAACTACAGCCCAGGGGCCAGATGCAGCCCCCTGAAACATTCTATATGGCAGTGTGACATTATTCCTAATCTGACGAATACAATACATTGAAACTTTGAAAGAGTTGCCTTAGAAACAGACTGACAGATGAGCATTTCCTTTCCTTTGGCCCCCTCTTTAAAAAGTTTGACCATAGGGACACGAATAGGCAATTTTCAGATGAAGAAATCAAAACTATCAATAAGCACATGAGAAAGTATTCTAAATCTCTAATAATTAGAGAAATGCAAAACAACTCTGAGGTATCACCTCATACCTAACAGATTGGCTAAAATGACAGCAGGGGAGAGTAAAGAATGTTGGAGGGGATGTGGCAAAATTGGGACATTAATGCATTGCTGGTGGAGTTGTGAACAGATCCAACCATTCTGGATGGCAATTTGGAACTCTGCCCAAAGAGCTCAAAAAGAATGCCTGCCCTTTGATCCAGCCATACCACTGCTGGGTTTCTATCCCAAAGAGACCATAAGGAAAAAGACTTGTACAAAACTATTTATAGCCGTGCTCTTTGTGGTGGCAAAAAACTGGAAAATGAGGGGATGCCATTCAACTGGGGAGTGGCTGAACAAAATGTGGTATATGCTGGTGATGGAATATTATTGTGCTCAAAGGAATAATAAACTGGAGGAATTCCACGTAAACTGGAAAAACCTCCAGGAATTGATGCAGAGTGAAAGGAGCAAAGCCAGAAGAACTTTGTACACAGAGACCAATACACTGTGGTAAAATAGAATGTAATGGACTTCTGTACTAGCAGCAATGCAATGACCCAGGACAATTCTGAGGGACTTATGAGAAAAATGCTATTCACATTCAGAGGAAGAACTGCAAGAGTGGAAACACAGAAGAAAAACAACTGCTTGAACACATGGGTCAATGCGGACATGTTTGGGGATGTAGACTCAAAACGACCACACCAATGCAACTATCAATAATATGGAAATAAGTCTTGATCAATGACACATGTTAAAACCAGTAGAAATGCATGTCAGCTTTGGGGGGGGGTTGGGGGGTAAACAGGAAAGTAAGAACACAAATCATGTAACCATGGAAAAATTTTCTAAAAAATAAAAAATAAAATAATAAAAATAAAATAAAGGGGGCAGCTGGGTGGCTCAGTGGATTGAGAGTCAGGCCTAGAGATGGGAGGTCCTAGGTTCAAACCCGGCCTCAGCCACTTCCCAGCTCTGTGACCTTGGGCAAGTCACTTGACCCCCACTGCCTACCCTTACCACTCTTCCACCTAGGAGCCAATACACAGAAGTTAAGGATTAAAAAAAAATAAAATAAATAACATAAAAAATAAAAAGTTTGCTCATCACTGCTCTAGAGTGATTATAGTGTTTCTCTTTCTACCTCTTGCGGCTGAATTTTGTTGGAACTATATAAAAATGCTGATGATTTATGTAGGTTTATCTTGTAAACTGCCACTTTGCTAAAGTTGTTGGTTCTTTCCACTAGCTTTTTAGTTGATTCTCTAGGATTTTTTAAGTAGACCATCATATCATCTGCAAAGAGTGATAGCTTAGTCTCCTCGTTGCCTGTTTTAATACCTTCAATTTTTTCTTCTTCTCTAATTGCTACTGCTAGTGTTTCTAGTACAATGTTAAATAATAGAGGTGACAATGGGCATCCTTGTTTCACTCCTGATCTTACTGGGAAGGCTTCTAATTTATCCCCGTTGCAGATGATGTTTGTTGATGATTTTAGATATATACCATTTATTATTTTTAGGAAAGGTCCTTCTATTCCTATACATACCAGTGTTTTCAGTAGGAGTGGGTGTTGTGTTTTGTCAAAGGCTTTTTCAGCATCTATTGAGATAATCATGTGATTTTTGTTAGCTTATTGATATGGTCAATTATGTGGATGCTTTTCCTAATATTGAACCATCCTTGCATTCCTGGCATAAATCCTACCTGATCATAATGAATAACCCTCATGATCACTTGCTGGAGTCTTTTTGCTAGTATTCTGTTTATGATTTTTGCATCTATGTTCTAAGGAGATTGGTCTGTAGTTTTCTGTTTTTGTTCTGCCTGGCTTTGGGATCGGTACCATATTTGTGTCACAGAAGGAGTTTGGTAGAACTCCTTTGCTTATTGTGTCAAATAGTTTGTATAGTATTGGGATTAGTTGTTCTTTGAATGTTTGATGGAATTCACTTGTGAATCAATCTGATCCTGGTTATTTTTCTTAGGGAGTTTTTTGATGGTTTATTCAATTTCTTTTTCTGAGATGGGATTATTTAAGTATTCTGTTTCTTCTACTGTTAATCTAGGCAATTTATATATTTGTAAATGGAATTAGCTCATCCTCATTCATTCTCTAGACTTTAGCCACCAGGAATAATGTCACCCTACCCAATTTAGAATTAAGTGGAGAAGAGAAGGTCTGTGACCCACATGTGATAGTGACAAATCAAAAACAAGTGACTGCCCCCTAGGCAGTCCAAAACAGGGTTGAGGCTGCTATTTGTCCACATGAAACTGGAGGCGGAAGCAGGAAGTGACAAAAGCTGCTATCTTTTAAATATGATGGCAACTTCCTGTTGAACCTGTTGAACTTGGTGTTGGAGGAGCTCAGGTGAGACCTCTTACTGCTTTCCTTTGAATTGTCACATGGGTAAGTTAGGCTGACTCTTTTTTTCCTTTGGCATTTCTGGAGGCTCTAGCCTGAAGGAGGCTTCTCTTCTTAGAGGAGGCCTTGTGGCTAGAAGCCTTGTTTAATTAACCTCTGTGCCCCTCTGCTGGGGCCTCTGAAGCCTCCCTGGTTTGGGACTCCGCCCCAGACCAGAGTTTCTCTCTGTCATTTTCCCTACCTTCAACCTTCCTAATTGTAAATAAATCACCATAAAAGTCATCCTGACTTGGGTCTCTTTATTTTGGAATCGAGTAATCGATCCCTGGAGACCAAACTTTAAATATCAAGTCCAACCATAACCTTCCTACTTTCCCCTTTTACATTCATATCACCTAGATTTCTATATTTATTGCCATATAACTGGGCAAAGTATGCCCTTCAATTGGGGAATGGCTGAACAAATTGTGGTATATGCTGGTGATGGAATACTATTGTGCTCAAAGGAATAATAAACTGGAGGAATTCCATGTGAACTGGAAAGAGCTCCAGGAATTGATGCAGAGGAAAAGGAGCAGAGCCAGAAGAACATTGTACACAGAGGCTGATACACTGTGGTAAAATTGAATGTAATGGACTTCTCTACTGGCAGCAATGCAATGACCCAGGACAACTCTGAGGGACTTGGGAGAAAAGACTATTCACAACCAGAGGAAGAATTGTGGGAGCAGAAACACAGAAGAAAAAATAACTGCTTGAACACATGGGTGGATGGGGATACAATTGGGGATGTAGACTCTAAAGGACCACCCTAGTGCAACTATCAATAATATGGAAATAGGTCTTAATTGATTGACATGTTAAAACCAGTGGAAATGCGCGTCAGCTATGGGGGAGGGGTGAAGGAGGGCGAAGGGGAAAGTAAAAACATGAATCATGGAACCATGGAAAATTTTTCTAAAAAATAAAATAATAATATGGAAATAGGTCTTGATCAATGACACATGTAAAAACCAGTGGAATTGCACATTGGCTACTGGAGGGGTCGGAGGGTTGGCGGGGGAGAGAAAGAACATGAATCATGTAACCATGGAAAATTTTTCTAAAAAATAAAAAAATGAAAAAAAAATTGTGCTGTGGGGCAGCTGCATGGCTCAGGAGATAGAGGGCCAGACTGGGAGTCAGATGGACCCAAGTTCAAATCTAGCCTCAGGCACTTCCTAGCTGGGGGACCCTGGGAAAGCCATTTAACCCCATTTGCTAGCCCTTGACCTTCTGAGACAGAAAGTAAGGATTAAAAATAAATAATAAAAGCTCATGCAATCCAGGCATCGGGGGATTTGCCTTGGACCTTGGGAACAGGACAAAAGCCAAAGCCCCCAACCTGGTAGGGCTTCAGTTGAGGCAGCTGTTTATCTCCCCCCTCCCTCACTATCATCTGTTCTCTACTCGCCCCTCAGCCACCTTCATCTTCCTCGCACCAGCTCCAATCTTTTGACTCTAGCAGGATTTGGGAAGTTGAGAGTTAGAAAGGCCCCCTCGGGTCCCTCTGGCTCAAGCCATCCATGAGACCCATCCAAGCAGTGACTTCCTCCCTCTACTTGGAGACCTAGTGAGGAACCATCTCCTCACTGGGATGACATTCCTGACATTGAGGCCAGATCTGCAACTTCTCCTCCCTGTGTGGCTCGCACTGAATTCTGGGGCCACAGACCAAGACCCTTCTGCGGATGACAGCCCTTCTCACACCTGGAGTCCCCTCTTCTCTGGGCTCTTTCAACGCATCCTCAGAGGGGATGGTCTGCAAGCCTTTCCTTTGCCAACTTGGTTGTCCTTCTCTGGCCATGCTTACCAATGGCACTCTTCTATTGGGATGCCTGGAATGGAAGAAGATATATCCGAAGGACCTGGCAAAGGTGCTGCCCAGGGGAAATGCTCATTTCCCCATCAAGTCAACAACAATAATTATTGTGTGCCAGGCCCTGTGCTAGGAAGGCATGGGAAGGGAAAACGTTGAAAGCGGTGCCTGCCCTCAAAGAGCTCATGATTTAATGGAGGAGAAAAGGACTATGTTCGTATGGATAGAAATTGCTCCATTGGAGAGAATCCCAGAGAGAATGGGATTTTAGGGGAGCCTTGAAGGAAGCCAGGGATGTCAGGTGGTGGAAAGGAGGACATGGAGGACAGCCCAAGAGAATGCCTGGAGTTGGGATATGCCATGCGAGAAGAAGAGTAAGATGGCGGCTATGTCACTGGGTTGAAGAGTAAGTGAAAGCTATTCTCAGTCACAAAGCTTCAGAACTCTGGCTGTCTTTCCACAGCTCCTCATCTTAAGTTTGGGGTGTTGATTTGGCACTCAAGAACCAAAATTTACACTGATCCCTCTTAATTAGATTTGATCCCATGCGACAGACTATCCAGATCCTTTTGGATCCTGTCCCTGGGTGTGTCCGCTGTCCCTCTTTTTTGGGTGTCATCTGCAAAATGGGTGAGCACGTCATCCATAAAATACTGATAAAAATACCAGAAAGCTATGCAGGGTTCCCTGGGGCCCTCCACCGAAGACCTCCTGCCAACCAATACTGAGGCATTAACAACTACTGGAGCCCGACCGTCCAGCTGAATCTATCGGCTCATCTGCGTCTCACCCTCTTCTCCACAGGTAGGACAGGAGATATTTTACCAGAAGCTTTGCTTAAGTTCAGGAAAATTCCATCTCCAGCATTCTCTGTATCTACTGGTTCAGGGATGCTGTCACAAAAGGAAATCATGTTGGTCTCAAAAGATGTGTTTTTGATGAAACTAGGCCGATTCTTTGTAATCACCGCTTCCTGTTTTTGTTTTCCAAATCTGAACAATTTTATTTCTCTACTGGTGGAAATAAGAATAGAGAAGGAAATGACAAAGCACTCTGGAATCTTTGCCAAGAACATCCCACAAACAGGGTGATCCACGGGGTCACGAAGAATCAGACACAACCAAAATAAATGGAAATAAACAGGACATGTATTCAAGAGCAGAGGAAGCAGCAATGCCCACCAGGGACTGCTACTGCTGCTCCAGCAAGGGTAAGTCAGGGTTTGTTCCTCTCCGCTGACCCCATCGCCCTCTCCCTTTTCCCTTTCTGGATGTGTGCCGACTAGGTAATGATCCGTCCTAGAATTTTCTCTGGAATCTCAGTCAAGCTCAACCTTCTCCAGTCTTGGGCTACCCCTCCCAGTTCCCACGATCTTTCCATGAACACCTAGAGTGGTTCAGCCGACAAATTGCCCGATTCTTTCTGTCAGGGCCAAGGATGAAGTCCATCCAGGTCAGCTGGCTTGAACTCAAGGCAGCTCTCAAGGTGGTCTCTTAATGTCTCCTTACTTATCTTGGCTATCACCTCGCCATGAGTCATTTTCATTTGATTATTCCCAGCGTAAATATTTATTGCTAGAATAAATGTTTATTGATTGATTGAATGATTGTAAAGGTAATGCTCCTTGGCAGAAAAAAAAAAACCGAAACAAAAAGAATTGAGTTCTACTTTCTCTAAGACATCTTCATCCCTCGCCTCCCCGAGCAAAGATCCGTCTAGCCTTTCTCCAATCCCTTTTGATGTTTCTCTCATCAAGCTGGGCTCATCCTCATCATCTTTATTTCTCCAACTTTTAAATATGATTGTCTCATGCCCTTATATTAATCTTTTTTATAAATTTGCTCCTTTCTTCTGCCCTCCTTTTCATCATCTACATTGGCTGGTGAGCTCCCAATGCATCCACACCAGCGTCTTCAGGCAAATCCCATTTTTTCCTCCTCATTGGAAGTTTTTCCCTTTTTATCTTTAGAATTGAATTCTTGATCCTCTCTCCTAGCCTTCAGTGTGGAATACTCGTGAAGCATTTTACACTGGAATCCTATCTACTTGGTAAACTTTGAAGTCTGTGGTTGCCCATGATATAAATTAGCCTTTGATCCTAGCCTTCAAGGCCCTCCACACTCTAGATCCACACAAGTTTCCATCAATCAAATCTTCACACATTCTATGTTCTAGCCAAAGAAGTCTAATGTCCAACCTCCGTTTCTCCTTGTCTCGCCTTGATTCATCTTGTCTCCCATGGCTGGAAAGTTCTTTCCCCATATTCATCTGGTAAAGTCCCACCTCCTCCTTAAAGTCCTCCTTGATTCCTCACCCCTTATCCCTCCTCTAATTTTCCCTTGACCTTCACCTGGCCATCACATTTGCATTTACCTGTCTCTCCTGTACTTCATAATGTGCAGGCTTAATAGCAGGAAGGGACCTGACAAAACTCCCAAATCACAGAATAAACGATCTCAGTTGGAGTCCAATCAGGAAATTTTTTAACACTTTATTTTTTCCAATTTAAAGCATTATTTTCTCCCTCTTCCGTTCCTATCTGAACAATGAAGAAAATAATCAAAAACCTTGTGACAAATAAGCATAGTCAAGAAAAGCAACTTCCTACTGGCTGTGTCCAAAAATGTGTCCTTCCCTCTTGGCAAGATGAGGGAAACAGGCTGCATTTGGCACTGACCCTGGGCTCTGGTCGGTCATTGCTCGTCTTACGCTTACTTCACGACGTTCACTTCACCATCAAGGACAGCCGTTCATAAAGGTCTTCATGGTTTCCGGGACGACGGTCTGTTCTGTCAGTCTGTATCACAAAATATTACATTCTATTCACATCATTTATTGAACTGTTTTCCAAAAGTTAGGCATGTCCTTAGTTTCCTTTTTTTGTGTGCTGCTATAGAAAAAAATGCCCATTTTTGTCTTTTTCCTTTGCTCGCTCTGTGCAGGGAGTGGAGGACAAGTCGTGGTCGCCTCGGCGAGGCAGCGCTCCACGGGGCGTCCCGATGGCGCACCTCCTTCCTTTGTAGCTCCGCTGCGGCACCCGTTTCCCCCCCAACCCCTCCTTTGTCACCCTCACTAATCGGCTGGGGGGAGCCCTCACCGCCTTGTCTACTCCCCAGACATCAGCCACTGGAGACCCTTTTTTGAACAGTCCTTTAGAAAGTCCCTGATCAAGCGCTCGCCCCTGGATCACTCCGAGGAGGCGCGTTTGTAGGAATGTTAGCGAGTTCCGGCTATTTCCTGGAAAAGCGGCTTTCATGAGAGGAAACGACTTCGCAGATCGGCCCACCATGAGTTCTCTTTGAGCATCTCGTGCTGTCAGTTGTCCGTGCCGTCTTCTGTGGCCGTCTCCCTGCTGCTCGGGCCGAGGCCCTAATTGGACTTTGGTCCTCTCTCGAGCGTACGGGACGTATTTATTTAGGGTTTACCTGGGCATGGGGGGAAGACGCTGACCCCGGCCTCTGCTGCCAGGGTGCTTCCCCATTTTTCAGTCATGGGGCGCAAAGCCTTCATTTGTTTTAAAGCCTCACCTTGAGTCACTCCTGTGTCCTGGCTCCACTGCAGAAGAGCAGTGAGGGCTGGGTCACGGGGGTGAAAGGACTTGCCCAGGGTCACCTGGCTGGGAAGTGCCTGAGGCCAGACTGGATCCCAGGAGCTCCCGCCTCGAGGTCCGGCGCTAGTGGCTTCTAAAGCCCTCGTCTTTAGGGGTGACCCAAGGTCCAAGGACGAGAGTTTGTGCTGGCACGGCCAGACTTCCAGCTCAAGTTCTTCGAGGTCTTTCTGCCCTGCACCCCCATTCTGCAGAGGAGACTGAAGGGGGCCTCACTCGGGCCGGCGGGAGGCCACGGCGCCGCGGTGGACCCTCTGGTGCACCTGCAGGTTGGAGCTCTGTTTGAAGGCCTTCCCGCACACAAGACACTGGTAGGGCTTCTCCCCCGTGTGCACGCGCTGGTGCACATGCAGGTGCGAGGTCTGGCTGAAGCCTTTCCCACACTCGGCGCACGTGTACGGCTTCTCCTTCATGTGGGTCCTGCGGTGGATGCGCAGCGTGGTCTGGTGGCTGAAGCCTTTCCCACAGTCGGCGCACGTGTAGGGCTTCTCGCCCGTGTGCACACGCTGGTGGATGTTGAGGTTGGACCTCTGGCTGAAGTCCTTCCCACAGTCGGGGCACTTGAAGGGCTTCTCGCCCGTGTGTGTCCTCTGGTGCCGGACCAGCGGCGACTTGCAGTGGAAGCTCTTCCCGCAGTCCCGGCAGCGGTACTGCTTGGGGGCCTTGACCGCCTCCCCCAGGGAGGGTCTTGGGGGGGCTGGCAATGTGCCTCTGCCCCCTCGGGGGGGCCTCTGAGGAGCGGGGGGCGCCTCTGGGCAGACCCTTCTTCTCGCCTCCGGCTTTGGCGGCTTCGGCCGCTCCTGCGGCAGGGGGGTGGCTCGGGGAACTGTCTGTCGGGGGCCTTTCTCTTGGGGGTCCCCCTCGCCGAGCCTCTTCCCATAGCCTGGAGGAACAAGGAAACGGGAACCTCGAGCCAGGCACTCAGGCGTGCTCAAAGGGGCAGAGCCGGAAGAGCTGGCGAGCATGGCTGTGGCCAACCCTTCCGGGCCAGAAAGGGGAGGAGCCCTGGGAGAAGGCCCGGCCCAGTGACCACGCTCTGCCTCAGTCTCCCCTTCAGTGAAATGGGGACAACGACTGAGAGGGGAGCCGGTGGGGGGCATCCTCGGGGGATGGCAGACCAACAGGGCCACGCTCAGGCTGCAGCCCCCGGGGAGCCGCAGCCAGGACGGGTGGGGAGGGGGCCACTTCCTCACCTGCACGGGCCCCTCCGGCCACGCTCTCCTCTCCAGCCATGCGCCGATGCCTGTCTCCGGCCTCCTCCTCGCCATCGATCAGGGCAATCAGGTCTGGCTTGGGGACAGGGATGCCTGGCCCGGACAGAAGACAGGGACCACCTGTGAGCCCCAGCCAAGGGGCCGAGGAAGGCCGGGCAGCCGGAGGGGAGGAGCCGGGCTGTGGCCGGGTCAGGGCCCAGCAGAGAGGTGGCTCCCGCCTGAGCCTGGGTCTGGGGGGGACCCCGTCTGCCCAGCCCCTGCCTCGTCTCCCCCAGCCTGTGATCTCCCAGAGCCCGTCCCCGAGCTTCCAAGGCTGCTTCCTAAGACTCAAGCAAACTCGGGCCCGCTTCCGTGCTCTCCCTCCGTCCGCTTCCCTCTCTGCTGGACTCGGGTCAGAGCCGGGCGGCCCGGGTTTTCCTGTTCCCTCTCTGGCCTCCATCGTTCCTCCAGGCCCACCTAAGCCCGGCCCATCTCTCGGGCCTTCGTCCCGCCTGGCACCTCGGCCTACAGTCCCAGGAAGGGGCCGAGGAGGCCGGTGTGTCCTGGGGACATCCTGGGGCCTTCCTCGTTCTCCCTCTCCCCAGAGCGGAGCCTCGGATGGGGGGAAGGGACGGCCCTCTGACCAATGGCCCAACCCTGCCAGGCCCCCCGGCAGGCTCTTCCCTGGAAGCCGGGAAAGTGAGGACGAGGAGACGGTGGAAGGGGGGGCACAGAGACAGACAGACCACAACTCCAGGGGACAGACAGATGGAGGGGCACAGGAAGGGGGAGCCGCTACGGAGAGAACCCCGGCAGCCCTGGCAGCCGACGGACAAAGCTTTGGCCGGGGTCCCGGGATCTGGCACCCACCAGGCCCACGAAGGCGCTTCTCTCGACCTCAGTGGCCCCATCTGTAAAATGGGGCCGTGACCCCGGACTCACCGAGGGCGCCCAGGTGCCCGTAGCTCTCCCAAAGCACGTCCCTGTAGAGCTCCTTCTGCCCGGGCTCCAGGTGCCCCCACTCTTCCCAGGAGAAGCTCACCGTCACGTCAGCAAAGCTCAAGCCTGCCACAGCCACGGGCGGGGGTCCGGGAGGAGGCTGGGAGGAGGGAGAGGCCGTCAGAGCCCTGTCGGAGCCCCAACGCTGGCCTGGCCTGGGCTCCCCTCAGGCTGGGCTGGCAGCGCCAGGGCTAGAGACAGACGATGGAATTGTGGGAGGGAGACAGGCAGGGAGGCAGCAGGCTGGGACAGTGTGCCCAGGCCGGGGCCTTGGAGGACAGGCCCTCCCAGCTCACCTGATGGCCGGCTCTGGCCAGGGGCACCTCGACGCCTTGGTCTCCCGCCAGCCGCTCCTGAGGCCAGGCCAGGACTCCGGACATCTGCGGGCCTGGGAGGGGAGAGAGGAGAGCCGCCGTAGAGATGCTGCTGAGCCCCCCTTTCCCGGAGCCACCCCAGAGCGCGCCTTCTAACCCCAACTAGAGGCCGCTTCCCCCCTCAAAGCAGCACACCAGGCCCAGGGCCAGGAAGACCCGAGTTCAAATCCAGCCTCGGGCACTTCCTGGCTGTGTGACCCTGGGCAAGTCACTGAACCTTGTTGCCCATTTCCTCCTCTGCACCACAGCGCATCTCCGCACACAGCAGCAGCAGCTCTGAGGCTTGCTCCTTCCCTTCTGCTCATGGTACAGAAGAAGAAACAAGCCCCGGGAGAAGGTGGCAGAGCCAGGATTCGATTCAGGTGCTGGGCCCTGCCACCCCTCCCTGTAGTGGGAATCGGCTCCCTCTCATCCTCTCAGGGGCCGAGATCTCCAAGTGCCCATCAGACCTTCTCTCGGCTCCCATTCTCCGGGCCATCCGGACCTGCCCTTCCCTGGCTCCCCCTCCGTGGCGCCGGCCCTCAAGGCCAGGGCTGGGCCTCGTCAGATGTCCACCCATCCAGCCTGATCAGGGCCCACAAGTCCCAAAGGCTCAGACCTCAGCACCCTCCCAGTCACCCGGTTCCACTAGGCTGGGGCCACCCTTTTGGAATCCAATCATCCCCGACGTGGTGCCTTTCCCTATGCCAAAGGAAATGGCAGCCCTCCCCCATTGGGGTGGCGCTGGCCTGTCTCCTAAGTGACTGACCAACACTCCTTATTCCCACGGACCCCCTCTCTGCTTCGACCCTCAAAGTCTGGCTAGAACATCTACCTGGCCTCCATGCCCAACCCCGGCCGGCTCTCCTCAGCCACCAGGGAGTCCGCCAGGGTTGCTTCCTCAAGTGCAAGGCAACCACAGACTTGGGGATCTGAACTCGACGATTGCAAGGGTCTAACTTCTACCATGGCTCCCCAGCCCCTACGGGTTTGCTTCTGTAATTAAGCAACCCTTTATTTGGATGAGCATGAGAATCCCTTTGGTGCGACACCTGCTCATGACGTGATCTGTAGTCAGAATACAGCCCCAGGGTCGTGCCCGAGTTATACATGCAGGGCATGTGTCAGTGATTCTGTGTGTGTGCATGTGGCCAATGAGCCATAGGCGAGCCAGGATGGTAACTCAAGCTCACCTCCCTTTTAGAACCTACTTTACATCAGACTAACTCGTGTAAGGTGTTACGGGGACCAGGAGGGCATCCGATGGTCACGAAGACGAGGAGGTCCACAAACCACATTTGAGACCTCTTGAGGGGGTTTGGGGGTAGCCATGAGCCACAGAAGTGTGTTTTTCACCATTCTGGGCCTCACATTCTCCTGGGGAACGTGTGGTGCTTCGGCCCTGTGACTTCTCAGCTCACGGCAAGGCCAGATCTCTACCCAGAAGGGCCACCCAGCAACTTTTTACACTTCCAGTTTCCATCCCTGGAAGTGGATCAGCCAGCAAATGATGACCCTTTTTAGCCAAAGGTGTCCAGTAACAACTAGTATGAAGAGTCCCCCCGCAGCCTGAGGTGCCCCATCCCACAAGCATGCGTGGCTCCTTGGGAGAACTCTCAAGAGCAGGGGGAGCCAGAAGGGACTCCTTTCTCGCCTTTTCTTCCTTGCACTGGTCTCGAGTGCAAGAATCCCATTTCTTCCCTGAAGCTGCTTCCTCTCTCGGGTATCTTTCTGCCTATACCTGCATCCGTGCTTGCCTCTCTGCCTCAGTGTCTTTCTCTGCTCCTTGCCCAATCAGTGAAGTTAGAGGAAGAGTGGAGGGCTCGCTCCCCTGCCTGCTAGGGGACGGGTACAAGGCAATATCTTGAGGCACCCGCATCAGAACCCAGAGCCCGTGGCTCCTCTACAGACCCACTGCTGACCTGAGAATCCTGGCATCTCTCCATTACTTAGAGCCATCGGGAACAATCTTACTTATTTAACAAACAAAGATTACTGGTAAAGGGATCCTAGGATGTGGCCGGTGGACCGATGGATTCCCCTCCTCTCCATTCTAACAACTCTGAGCCTGGCTCGGACCCTCCTTCCCTTCCTCCTGCACCTTTTCAGGACCTTCTAATGAGCGCCACCACATCCTCTCCACCCAGCACATAAGGGTCTCTCACAGCACGTCCCTCCACTCCTGGCCCTAAAGCTCTTATGGACGCCTTGGCTAGAGCCCGATGTCCAGCCTTGGGATCTGTTCTGTCCTTTACACTCTCTACTGTACACACCTGCCTTCTCCTCTGGGAGTTGCTCCCTCTCCCCCTGCCTAAAGTATAGCCCTCTTAGAACCCCACTTCCTTAGAAGCACAGCTCAAGAACCCGCCTGCAGAGGAGCCCTCTGGGATCCCCAAAGCTGTGAAGTCTTGTTTGATATTGTCCTCACTCCCCACCCCATCTCCATCGCAATGCAAGCTCCCCAAGGCCAAAGACAGCTTCATTTTCTTCTTTGCTTGGTTAATGGCTCCAAGGCCTGGGGGGGTGGGGGGGCTTGTCTGAACTCCATCCCCAGCCCTTAGCAGGCAGGAGGGCTTCCTCCAACACTGCCTTCTCCTCCAACTCCCTAAGGTGGCATCTAGCGGACACCGTGAGGTATGAGGGGGCACCGGGGACCTGGGTTTGAGACCACGCTCAGACAATGCTCATCTCTGCGATTTGGGCCAGATCCAAAATAACCAAAGAGCTCCATGCTCAGAGTTCAAGTCATCAGGCCCAGGGGAATGCTGTATTGGAACCTTGTGGTCAGTGACAGCTCCAAGGCTGGGCAGAGGGAGAGGCCAGAGCTTAACATTTGAAGCCAGAGAACCGAACCTCAATTCCCAGGAAAATTCTAGAACATCTCTGAACAGGCTATGCTGGACTGAGCTCATTTCCTTCTTTCAGAGGGTTAGGTTTAACCAGATTGTAGGAAAGGCCTCCTGCTTTTCTTTGGACAAGAGAGCAAGAAGCAGGTGAGAAAAGAAGGCCGTGACCACTGGACCGACTAGCCGAAGAGTAAGAGCCAGAGCTTGTGTGCGTGCATGGCCCGATTTATGTATCTGATTAATGGGGTGATGAAAAGGCACCCGACAATCCTCTAAGCAGGGACCGTGCTTTTCTCCTCTTTGGGGCCCCTTACATGAGCTCGGACGGTGGCCTCTCAGGAGGGGTCCCTGGCACCTGTGCTCGGCTGCTCCCGCCAAGGCAGAGAGCCCACATCAAAGCTCAGGATGGCCCACAGACGAAGGCAACGCAAACCCGCTGGATGGCAGAACAAGATCCCAGAGGACCCTACACGGCGGGGCTGCTGGACCGAATGCATAACTCGGGCTTAAAAAATGACCCTAAATGCCTGGCAGAGAAAGCCTGACATCCAGAGTCTGGTAGGAAATCGGCCCAGCAGAGCCTCACCGTGACCACAAAAAGGACCATCGCCAGTCCTGCGGCTAAAGTCAGGCTCCGGCCGGCCTCCGTGTGCATGTAGTGGGGTCACACACCGAAGGCAGGCGTGTTGGCCGCAGAGGGAGCTCAAGGTTCGAACACAGAACTCTTTTAAATGCCTTTGCTGGGCACTCTGTCCTCTGGCCGGCCAGTAAAAATAAACCCGCCAGTGGGGGCTCGTCACCACAGAAAGGGCAGAGGGAGGCCCAGGGGCCACATTCCCCATGGGATGGGAGCAAAGCTAAAGGGATCTGGGCCGACTTTAGGGGAAGCTGTATCTGATGCCGTCGGGCCCACCTGGAGCAGCGGAGCCAGGTCTGGGCAGGCCCAAAGAAGGGCGATGCCAGGCGACAGCGGCAAGGCCTTGAGCACATGGCATGAATGGAGCCTGTTGAACTTGGACAAGGGAAGCCTCTGAGGGCCAGGAGAGCCCTGCTGGAGGGTGTGAAGGAAGGGCTGGGCCCCAGGGGCAGAGGCTCATTAGGCTTCCAGCCAAGGAGGCCCATCCCAAGGGGAACCTGGCTAATCTGGGGGAGGGCAGCTCTTTGAGCAAAGGCCAGGAATGCTGGAGAAGAGATTCCTGCTCAGCTGCGGCTGGGCGATGACCACAAGGCCCCCAAAGTCACGGACAACTTGGAGGTTCCCCTTGCTGGAGACCTTCCCTCGTCCTGCCCTCGTGTCCTCATCTAGCAAAGCAGGGGTGGCAGGCGGCCTCTGGGACCCCTCAGGAGCCTCGCTGCCCTCAACCCTGCTCAGAGACTCACCCCAAAGCCCAGGGGGGGTCTCCCTCTCCCGCTGCCCCCTTGGTGCCCTCGGTCCCGGGCCAATCCTTCCTCACCATTTTCTTCCAGGAGTTGGTCCAAGCCCTCCAGCAGGGCCAGCACCTCCTCGCCCCTCCTCAGGCGCTCTTCCCTCACTCGGACCCGGACCTCACGGGGCAGGAGGGTCAGGAACTGCTCCAGGACCAGCAACTCTACCATCTGCTCCTTGGTGTGAAGGTCCGGCCTCAGCCACCAGTGGCAGAGCGCCCGGAGCTGGGCCAGGGCCTCCTGGGGCCCCGCCACCTCCCCACGGCGCCCAAACTGGCGGAAACGCTGCCTCCAGTGCTCTGGGTCAGGGCCTTCTTCGTGCCCACTGGCCACTGCTGCCTCCTCCTCCTCCTCCTCTTCCACCTTCACGACCAGCAGCCCATCCAGGCCCAGCAGGGCAGGGAGCCGGCCTGGAGGGCTCCGGGCCATGGCAGAGGGGTATCTGCCCACCACAGGGCTCCCCTTCCTCCTCTTCTCCATCAGGCACCCCTGAGGCTACAAGAGAAGGAAGAAGATCAGCCAGCCAGGATGGCCTGGCCCCCTCCAGAGGGGCAGTCTGTGGGCAGAGCCGGGCACTGACTGGCTGGGTGCCCTCCCTGCCCTCTCCTTCAGAAGGGGGGCTCCTGCCGGCCCCCCTGCTGGGCCGGGGTGCCCAGAACACCCTGGACATGGGTGCTGGCGCTTTTGACAAAAGAGGAAACTGAGGGCAGGGGCAGGGGAGGGTCCCCCTCCCATTGGGAAGGAGAGAGGAGACTGGCGGCCAGGAGGAGCAGCCCCTTCTCCCCTCCAGCCCCGGGGGAGAGCGCCTGCCAGAATCTCCATCCCCATCTCAGAGGAGAAGGAGGCTCGGGGAGACGCGGACTGTCCAAGGTTACTCCCAGGGACGAGAGGCTGCCAGGCGGGGGGCTGGCCCTCCCCTGGGGCGTGGGGGCACGCGGGGCCGGGAGCTGCGGGCTGGGCACAGGGGGCCGAGAGCCAGAGGAGAGCGGAGCCCACCGAGGAGGGGCACTCACCTCCGGCCTCAGCCTGGGGGCCTCCTCATGGCCTCCCCTGGTCTCTCCGGCCTGCCGGCCACTGGCGGGGACGGGGGAGTCTCCTCCCTGCCTGCAGTCAGGCTCCTCCTGGGCCTCCTCCTCCTCCTCC